>NC_039368.1:112235755-112282864 GCF_003573695.1 Papaver somniferum
CATGAATAGATATTTTGGATCCAAGCGCATGCTTCTTGTCAGCAGATTACATGATAGTTCCCACGGGTCCTAGCAGTGGTGACAACTTGAATCGTGGGCCCCACCTACTCTCTTAGAGAAACATTGTTTAGAAACAAAAAAAAATAAGAATAGAAGTGAAAAGGACTCAACGAGATATGGTGAAAATATCATGTTATTACTAACACCTGAGCTCTGTGCTTTTATGAATAGACTCTTTCGATGTTTCCATCTAATCAGATTGGTTCCTCAACTCCTATAACCAAGATGTTCCCATCCACTTAGATTGGTTAGTGCCAACCTTAATAAGCATAAATTTCTAGGCTCTGGAGTTTATTTATTTATTCTGTAACTGAAAAGTTTCTCACATACCACCAAACTTAAATCTAACATTGTCCTCAATGTTCTAAAGATAAAATTAAAAGCATGAACAAGGAGAGAAATTGTTACTATTTGAAGCAAAAGAGTTAAGGAAAGATATTACCGTGTTGCATGAGATTGGGTTACCTCCCAAGAAGCGCTAAGTTTAAAGTCTTCAGCCAGACATCGGAAGGAATTGGTCATCTCATAGAATCAAAAAGTAACAGTCGAAATAATTGTGGGTCTTCAAAACCAAAAAGAGCTGACCAAAGGAAACTACACTAACCCAAGAAAGTGAACAAGGATAACATGCCCTTATCTAGTTTCCTGATTAAGATATTTATATCTAATTGTGGTTCAGGTTCTATGAAAGGGTCTAAATAAAATATTTTCATTGGTTGCGTTTCTTCATAGGTGGGATCCGAATCATTAGGTCCTAGAGTCTGGAAAAACTCAAATAAGAACTTAGAAGCACAAAACAATAACCTAAATAATTGAGGATCCTCTAAGTCAATCAGGTTTGACTTACATAACTGACCACAATGAGAGTAGTGGTCATTCTTAAGAAAATGTGTCGATTCTATCAACCTAAAGTACTTAGGCTTAGTCTCAGAACTTAATAAGTGACACATTTGAAATTTATACGTTCCCACAATTGGAAGCAAACTATTTGGTGGGAAAAAAAATTCAATCTTGGTATTATTGCATGGGAAAACCACATCAACCAGAGGATGGGTTTCTAATGACTGAACTTCTTCCTGGACATCATTAGGTTCGGGAAAACGAGTATGAAGGTAATCTTGTAAAATGGTCGAGGCAGAGATATCAAGTCCAAAATGAGGGATCTTTGTAAGATCTAAAGGTATGGCACAAGGAGAATGATAATCACCCCCAAACTTAGATTTTTGGGTATCTCTAGATAGACTAGCTACAATTTCCTTAATTTCTAGATCATTGGAATCCTGAAAATAATCAATTGCTCCTTCGAGGTTATACTCAAGCGACACATCCTTACTCATATTTAATAGCTCTACGAGTTCATTTTCTTCGTCTAAGACAATTTTTTCTAAGTCGCTAGACTCTAAAACAACATTTTCGGAATAAACCCGTTCCTCTAAAGCATTATCGGCTTCGTAATCAAAAGAAAAAACTACATCGTCTAAAACGGTGGTATCCCTAATCAAATCCTCGTCCTTTTGAATAGGTGAATAATCATAAAAATTATTTGGATTTGAACTAGAAATAATAGAATCATTATAAAGCTCAATTGGATTAATAGATTCCTGATCACTATGCCTACACATTTAAGATTCTTCATTACTACTATCCTCATCATAATAGTACGAAGATGATTGAACCTCATCAAAACAAGTAGTGCTACCAATTCTAACCTTGTTATCTTGATTATGGGTATTATTGGATACACTATATTGGCAATTCAAGTAATTTCGAGCAATTCTTTCGTTCGTCTCAGCTATCCGCTCGAGGGAATCCTCTATAGAAAGTTCACTCATTATTGTAGTTCTTTCATCTATAATTACACTATTCATCTCAGCTAACTTACACGTCGACTCAGCTAACTCCCTGAGGGACTCTTCTAAAGGAGGAATAGGAACATAGGGATCATAAAAAGGACTACTTTTCAATAGTTTGATTGTATCCTCTAGAGACGAAGAACTAGTACTATAATCTTCTTGCTCGTAAGACTGATGCATGTGTGGATAGTAATTGGGCTCACCAGGGTATGACCCATATCCTTCCAAAGGATGGCGTTCCCAACCACTATTCCCAACATGGTCATAAAAAGGATGATGTCCATATTCAAATTCAGGTCGATACTCATTGTATTGGCTTCTATCATACCAGTTCGACATTCTTAATTGCAAGGGAATTCTACACAATCACAAACAAGGCTGACTCGACCAAATCAAACCTATAGAATCTAGCAAAAAAAAAGCATGATGGCTCCACTTAGATTGTTTTCTAGACCAGCTTCTATTCCTTCGAAAAGGAATTCGTTACAATTTGAGCACACCCCTCTGGAATCAATCCGAGCTAATGTAAGTTGAATCGAGGCGAGGGAAGATCAGTGGAGCTTTGATACCCAAGGCCTCACCGCTATCACAAGGCGGCGCAGTCACGCATTCAACTTACAGAAACCATCAAGAACTTTGAAGTATGCTTAAAAGAGTAACCAATATTTTTCGGAAGATTTTCCTACCAAGCTCGTTACCCTATCGGTGTCGTTCTAATAATATTTTAAGCTTGGGTTCGCGTTAGGTTTCATTTACCTAAGGAGGCAAGAAGGGAACGGTGATGAAATCCGAACCCTTATCTTATATGGCCAGTTCTTGCCCTTTACTAGGAAATTAAAGCAGCCGGTTCAGTCCTTAATATATAATCACCTTAAGGCAGACAGTAAACCTGCTGACAGGAGATTCGCGGGTGTTTAGAAGTTTACCTCCCGTACCAGACGGGAGAAGAACCGTTGTAGTCGACTCGGGCCACTGACTCCGGTGTCAGTGTGCGAACCCGAGGGGCCGAGACGATATTGTAACGTCGTCCTTCACTGCAAACAGTTTATATTTAAATTTTTTTTAAATAACCCTTCCGTAGGTTTAAAATTAAAATAAATTGTCCAAAGTCCAGTCCAATAAAAAGAAATACAAAAAATAATAATAATAATTACAAAAAAAATAAAATGGAAAGTCTCTTTTAAAAAAAAAATAATAATAATTCTCTTTTTTTCTTTCTTTTTTCTTTATTTTTTTGCTTTGTCTTTTTTCCTTCTCTTTTGGCTTTAAGCTTTGATTCCAAGGTATTTAATATCCAACTTCAAACCTGTAATACAAAGACACAACCAAAGAGACGTAAAAAGAATAAATGGAATAATAAAAACCTAAAAATTCTACCTAAGCACAAATCCTCGTCGGCGGCGCCAAAATTTGATGTATTTTCAAATGGTTGTAGTGATAGTGGTAAAAAGATTCGTTTCAGACTTGTGAAGGAAATGGAATTTTTGATCCAATAAAATTATATATACAAAAATATTAACAAGATGAAGAGAGTTACTGGCACTCGGGATTCCACCAATTCTCACATTCATGCAGTTCAATATTTAATTCCGGACAATTAAAGCTCATAAAATAACAAACATCGACTCTAAATCTTTGCCAAGGTAAATTTTATAAAGAATTATATGTAAATCACAAGGATGACGCATCAAAAGTACCTAAGACTAAGCATGCGACATCAAACGAAATCGCAAATAATCAAGAAAAATCATAAATCAATTATAATAGTGCAAATAGTCATAAAGAAATTAAATAGAATTACCACATGGGTGAAAAACAGCTTCCTCCGTCGTCCTAGTGATGGGTTCTAACTCCGCATATTGAAAACACGCTCAAAATTCATTTTTATTGCTAAAAGGGTGTTTACAAGGATGAGAATGGAGATGAAATAATAAAACAGTGAATGTGCGACCCACAGAAAGCGTCCAAAATAAACAGCACAGAAGAAGTGCTATTGTTACTGTAGCTCTAAGACCCACACCTACGACCCACGCCAGTGAGTCTGTTTCACTGTTGATAAACGACTGTTCCTGCGAGTCTGTTCTTCATGTTCTTCATCATCAGCAGCAGCAGAAACAGAGTTTCATCAACTCTTGATTTCTCGCTCCAGAGCTCTCCTATCGACCCCAAACTCTCGACACCCCTTCTACTCAACCCCAGCAACCTATTTATAGCCAACAGACCCGTCGAATCTCGCTCATTCACTCCATATAATTCTCTTTAACTCGGCAGTAAAGAAAATATTTCTGGGAATATTTTATTTTCTGTTTCATCTTCTCACGCGTTTTCAAGCCTCCAAATTACCATATTTAACTCGTTCACGCTCCAACAGGCTGTGAGGGTCTTCCATGCACGCACAAAACACGTTGAATATTCTCCAAATCACGTGAAACCCGTGATATACACGAACTGCCCTGTTTTCAACCTGTGAATTGTTTAGCTGATTTTATCCAATTCCGGTCGAACGAAACGCCCACAGTGTGTTTAATAGGCCATATCACAACTATCTACCAAAAATCATCCATTGAATCTCCCTAAAACACGTTCAACAATTCGATCAAAAATCTGCAGAAGTGTTTTCCATTTTCCGGCCAAAAACATTTTTTTGAATTTGCGAAGAAGGTCACCCCTTATCCGGTGGTCGCCCCCTTATCCGTTGCTGGAGTCCGAATAACACATGTCCATTGGGGTGCCTTTAGTAATTTTTCTGGGGTGTTTCCAACACTTTTTCTGGGTTCCTCCGGTGCATTTCTGGGGTGTCTTTAGTACTCTATCCTAGGGTGTAAAACACCACTTATCGAGCCAATTTCGCCGCAAGAGCTTATTTTTCCAAAAACATCTACAAAGATATAAAATAACACAATAAGTATTTAATCGAGTCTAACAATACAGAACATTGAGAACAAAATAGACACATAAATGCGTCTATCAAATACCCCCAAACTTATTATTTGCTAGTCCTCAAGCAAAATTTATTTTTGAAAAGTGACCGAGTTAATCTCGGGTGGGTTTATCAGAGGTGTACCCACAAAAAACCATTTACTCCAAAACCTAGCTATCTACGCAGAACCTTGGAAGGCACTAAAGAATCTCCTTGGTTGGCATAAAAACATTGACTATAGGAGGAAGTACCCTGATGCGAAATTCCAAAATTCATATATAAGTGACAGAGCTCTACTCAGATAGTTTCACTATGGACATCATAACCGGAGTCAAAACTAATCACATAGATAGATAATGAGATGGATATAGAAAAACATAGATGGTTTTGATGTTTACTAGGTGAACGGTGTTTCCCATATCTGTCTGAAGGCCACTACTAGGATGAACCTATCCTAATGGACTGAGATACCCGTCTGACTAATATCAACACACTGGCATATACAAGGGAACCAGTGATTGACTACATAGAACAATATTTTATTTTATTTTGATTAACGACATGAATAGATATTTTGGATCCAAGCGCATGCTTCTTGTCAGCAGATTACATGATAGTTCCCACGGGTCCTAGCAGTGGTGACAACTTGAATCGTGGGCCCCACCTACTCTCTTAGAGAAACATTGTTTAGAAACAAAAAAAAATAAGAATAGAAGTGAAAAGGACTCAACGAGATATGGTGAAAATATCATGTTATTACTAACACCTGAGCTCTGTGCTTTTATGAATAGACTCTTTCGATGTTTCCATCTAATCAGATTGGTTCCTCAACTCCTATAACCAAGATGTTCCCATCCACTTAGATTGGTTAGTGCCAATCTTAATAAGCATAAATTTCTAGGCTCTGGAGTTTATTTATTTATTCTGCAACTTAAAAGTTTCTCACATACCCCCAAACTTAAATCTAACATTATCCTCAATGTTCTAAAGATAAAATTAAAAGCATGAACAAGGAGAGAAATTTTTACTATTTGAAGCAAAAGAGTTAAGGAAAGATATTACTGTGTTGCATGAGATTGGGTTACCTCCCAAGAAGCGCTAAGTTTAAAGTCTTCAGCCAGACATCGGAAGGAATTAGTCATCTCATAGAATCAAAAAGTAACAGTCGAAATAATTGTGGGTCTTCGAAACCAAAAAGAGCTGACCAAAGGAAACTACAATAACCCAATAAAGTGAACAAGGATAACATGCCCTTATCTAGTTTCCTTATTAAGATATTTATATCTAATTGTGGTTCAGGTTCAGGTTCTATGAAAGGGTCTAAATAAAATATTTTCATTGGTTGCGTTTCTTCATAGGTGGGATCCGAATCATTAGGTCCTAGAGTCTGGAAAAACTCAAATAAGAACTTAGAAGCACAAAACAAGAACCTAAATAATTGAGGATCATCTAAGTCAATCAGGTTTGACTTACATAACTGACCACAATGAGAGTAGTGGTCATTCTTAAGAAAATGTGTCGATTATATCAACCTAAAGTACTTAGGCTTAGTCTCAGAACTTAATAAGTGACACAATTGAAATTTATACGTTCCCACAATTGGAAGCAAATTATTTGCTGGGAAAACAAATTTAATATTGGTATTATTGCCTGGGCAAACCACATCAACCAGAGGATGGGTTTCTAATGACTGAACTTCTTCCTGGACATCATTAGGTTCGGGAAAACGAGTATGAGGTAATCTTGTAAAATGGTCGAGGCAGAGATATCAAGTCCAAAATGAGGGATCTTTGTAAGAGCTAAAGTTATGGCACAAGGAGAATGATAATCACCCCCAAACTTAGATTTTTGGGTATCTCTAGATAGACTAGCTACAATTTCCTTATAGATCATTGGAATCCTGAAAATAGTCAATTGCTCCTTCGAGGTTATACTCAAGCGATGCATCCTTAACTCATATTTAATAGCTCTACGAGTTCATTTTCTTCGTCTAATACTATTGTTTCTAAGTCGCTAGACTCTAAAACAGCATTTTCGGAATAAACCCGTTCTCTAAAGCATTATCGGCTTCGTAATCAAAAGGAAAAACTACATCGTCTAAAACGGTGGTATCCCTAATCAAATCCTCGTCCTTTTGAATAGGTGAATAATCATAAAAATTATTTGGATTTGAACTAGAATCATTGTAAAGCTCAATTGGATTAATAGATTCCTGATCACTATGCCTACACATTTCAGATTCTTCATTACTACTATCCTCATCATAATAGTACGAAGATGATTGAACCTTATCTAAATAAGTAGTGTCTTTTATTCTAACCTCGTCCTCTAAATTAGGCAAATATTCACTATTGATATCAAGGGTAGAATTAGAAACACTATTTTGGAAATTTTGATCATTTCGAGCAGCATTAGCTAACTGTTCATTTTCTGCCTCTAGACGTGCCTGAATTTCACTGAGCATAACACTTATACGTTCACCACTCTCGTTTATCATCTCAGAATACCGTGTACACTCTTCTTTTAAACTATTCATTGCAACTAAACGTTTATACGTCCTTTTAATCCGTTGTTGGGTCTCTTCTAGAGAAGGAACAGATTCAGAAATATCATAATCAGGACTAGTTTTTAAGTAATTTTCCAAAAACGCGTAACTAGTACTATAATGTTCCTGATTTTCTTGCTCGTAAGACCAATTTGCGTGTGGATAGTAATTGGGCTCACTATGGTATGAACCATAACCTTGAAAAGGATGGCGCTCCCAACCACTATTCCCAACATGGTCATAAAAAGGATGATGTCCATATTCAAATTCAGGTCGATAATCATTGTATTGGCTTCTATCATACCAATTCGACATTCTTAATTGCAAGGGAATTCTAAACAATCACAAACAAGGCTGACTCGACCAAATCAAACCTATAGAATCTAGCAAACAAAAAGCATGATGGCTCCACTTAGATTGTTTTCTAGACCAGCTTCTATTCCTCCGAAAAGGAATTCGTTACAATTTGGGCACACCCCTTTGGAATCAATCCGAGCTAATGTAAGTTGAATCGAGGCGAGGGAAGCTCAGTGGAGCTTTGATACCCAAGGCCTCACCGCTATCACAAGGCGGCGCAGTCACGCATTCAACTTACAGAAACCATCAAGAACTTTGAAGTATGCTTAAAAGAGTAACCAATATTTTTCGGAAGATTTTCCTACCAAGCTCGTTACCCTATCGGTCTCGTTCTAATCATATTTTAAGCTTGGGTTCGCGTTAGGTTTCGTTTACCTAAGGCGGGGAAGAAGGGAACGGTGATGAAATCCGAACCCTTATCTTATATGGCCAGTTCTTTTCCTTTACTAGGAAATTAAAGCAGCCGGTTCAGTCCTCAACATATAATCACCTTAAGGCAGACAGTAAACCTGGTGACAGGAGATTCGCGGGTGTTTAGAAGTTTACTTCCCGTACCAGACGGGCGAAGAACCGTTGTAGTCGACTCGGGCCACTGACTCCGGTGTCAGTGTGCGAACCCGAGGGGCCGAGACGATATTGTAATCGTCGTCCTTCCCTGCAAACAGTTTATGTTTAATTTTTTTTTTTTTTATATAACCCTTCCGTAGGGTTTAAAATTAAAATAAATTGTCCAAAGTCCAGTCCAATGAAAAGAAATACAAAAAATAATAATAAAAATTACAAAAAATAAATAAATGGAAAGTTTCTTTTAAAAAATAATAATAATTCTCTTTTTTTTCTCTTTTTTTTCTTTATTTTTTTGCTTTGTCTTTTTTCCTTCTCTTTTAGCTTTAAGCTTTGATTCCAAGGTCTTTAGTATCCAACTTCAAACCTGTAATACAAAGACACAACCAAAAAGACTTAAAAAGAACAAATGGAATAGTAAAAAATAATAAAAACCTAAAAATTCTACCTAAGCACAAATCCTCGTCGGCGGCGCCAAAATTTGATGTATTTTCAAATGGTTGTAGTGATAGTGGTAAAAAGATTCGTTTCAGACTTGTGAAGGAAATGAAATTTTAGATTTAATAAAATTATATATACAAAAATATTAACAAGATGAAGAGAGTTACTGGCACTCGGGATTCCACCAATTCTCACATTCATGCAGTTCAATATTTAATTCCGGACAATTAAAGCTCATAAAATAACAAACATCGACTATAAATCTTTGCCAAGGTAGATTTTATAAAGAATTATATGTAAATCCCAAGCATGACGCATCAAAAGTACCTAAGACTAAGCATGCGACATCAAACGAAATCACAAATAATCAAGAAAAATCATAAATCAATTATAATAGTGCAAATAGTCATAAAGAAATTAAATAGAATTACCACATGGGTGAAAAACAGCTTCCTCCGTCGTCCCAGTGATGGGTTCTAGCTCCGCATATTGAAAACACGCTCAAAATTCATTTTTATTGCTCAAAGGGTGTTTACAAGGATGAGAATGGTGATGAAATAATAAAACAGTGAATGTGCGACCCACAGAAAGCGTCCAAAATAAACGACACAGAAGAAGTGCCAGTGAGTTTGTTTCACTGTTGATAAACGACTGTTCCTGCGAGTCTGTTCTTCGTGTTCTTCATCATCAGCAGCAGCAGAAACAGAGTTTCATCAACTCTTGATTTCTCGCTCCTGAGCTCTCCTATCGACCCCAAACTCTCGACACCCCTTCTACTCAACCCCAGCAACCTATTTATAGCCAACAGACTCATCGAATCTCGCTCATTAACTCCTGATAGACGCATTTATGTGTCTATTTTGATCTCTTTTATGTATTTTATTAGTACCCATTTGTTCTCATTATGGTGTTTTTATGTTTGTTTAGGTGTTTTTAGAGAAAATACCCTTGTATGGAAAGAGTTGCTCAAAAAGTGTGAGTCACATATACCCAATGATTCAGAACATAATCTAGAAAAGAATGAACATCTGGATAACGGCACTGTGTCATAGTATCGACTGGAAGGGGTTTCTGGAAACAAATAATGTCTCCATCGTCAAGCTAAAAGATGTAGATAAAAAAGGCACTATAAGCCAAAATAGAAACAAAAATTAACAGTGAGAAAAAAAAGAATTTTTTTTTTTTTGCAGAAGTTAATGATGTCATTAAGGATAGTGTGGAATGTGAATTCCTTGTATATGTGCTCACATGTAACTGTGGGCTCAAACTTTATTTCCTACCATCAAAAGATGAGGTCTTATCAGATGCTTGCATCAATAAATAACTAAAACTTGCATTTCTGGCTAGAGTACAGAACAAAAAACTAAGCAGACAAACACGAGTCACAGAAATATCAAAGAAGAACAAACCTCAAAAAGTTAAATCTCTTCATCTGGAGAGAATCCAGCCATCTCATTAAGCTTTCTAAGAATTTCATAGGCTTGCCACTTCCCTTCACAAAACGTGTCCCCACATATACCTTATAAATAATAGAAGTGTTTCAAACTCAAACAGCGTTTGAATCTTATCTGATAAAAAAAATGGCAACTCAAACCTCAATTCCTACCGCGGTGCCGGTTGTTCTTTTTGTGGATCGTACAGTTTGAAGAAGAGGTATATCTTCTTGTGTTCTGTCAGGTGGAGGAATAGGATATAATTCCTGTGGAGTTGTACATAAGTCAGAACACTGAACAAGACAAGAACCATAATCAGTAAACTAATTTCCATATCTAAATTCCAAAACTAATCAGGTGGAGGGTTTTGTATGCCTTGGAAAGAGGATCGGCGAAGTAGGTCTCAACAATAACATTAAGACCGGATAGAGTAGATTTTAGCTGAGAGTAGGCATCAGTGAATGCATTCAACTCCCCACTATCAAGATGCATCACTAGTTTGGGTTCATCAAACTGAATCCATGAAGCACCAGCTGCCTTCAATTCAGCAATAACTTCCCTCTAGGATTCACAATTCACATAACCAATTAGATAAGAATCATAAGATGCACAAGGAAGTATAGAAATGCATGATGCTCTGTAGCAGGTAAGTTTTCCTTACTTGTAGACTGGAAGAATGCTTCCAAGAAAGGAGAGGTTTCCTTACTTGTAGGGAAGAATGCTTCCAAGAAGGGAGAGGCAAGAGAAGGATTTCTCAGCATCCTTAGCAGGTTTTAATAGCAACAAGATTGCAGGGCCAACGAGGACTAGGACTGTGTCAATTCCAAGCTGTACATTAAAGCAACAAAACGGTTAATCATAATGGTTGTTGAAACAAGATTTTTTAGCAAAAACTTGAAGTTCCTGTTCTCATGTTGCTACAAATTACACATGCATTATTAACCAGATTCAATATCAAAGAATAAACAGTGCAGTTTATCAAGTACTAACAACAATAGAACTTTGTATAAACAAAACCAACAACCAAATACCAAATCTGAGTGCAACAAAATTGAAGTTCCTGTTCATATGTTGCCACAAACTACACATGCAACAAAGAATAAGTACATGGATTCTCACTTATACTAATAACAAAAAAACTTGGTACCAACAAAATAAACATAAACAACAACTAGATACTAGAGTTTGTTCAATAACTTTAATTCCCATCCAACTCCTTCAAAAATTCAGTTCAGATTGACCTCTAAATCATCAACAGACAGGCAACCAACTCTCATCATAATCTAAACCCTCAAATAACATTCCCGAATCATCAATAGAAGGCAACCAATTCGGATCATCATCATAGGCATCTGATAATAACTTTTCCAAATCATCCTCCAACAGAGAAGAATCCTCCTCCATCTCTCCAACAGTACAAGTACTAGTAGTAGTAGAGGTAGCAATTGGTTCTGCTGCTGCTAGCAACTCTTGCTTTCTCTGTGCAACCTTCTCTTTCACATCAAGTAATTGATTCCTTACCGCCGTCAACTTTTCAATACTATCAATTTCTTCTGGGTTTAGGTTATTCCACTAAAACCCATCATCAGAAACCCTAGTTCTCTCATCATCAACAACTTTTTCTTCTTTAAAATTAATGGTATTGTTTAACCTATAATTTAAATCATTCCAAGAAATAGAAGAAGAAGAAAAAGTGTAGGGGTTACCACCAGGAGAGATTACTAACAGAGAAATGTCAGTGTCGGAGGGTAATCAATCCTTAATTATTATTATTCCATAAACTCATATAAATAGAGTTTGAGTATTACAGAAAATCTGGTATTCTCCCAGAATATTATGGTAACTAAATATCTCTAAATATATCATCTCTAAATATAATATATTGTCTATTACACCCCCTTAGTCGTAACGGGAGAGGAGCACACGTTAAGACTAGAACGGAAACGAACAAACAATACTCGAGGAAGGCCCTTGGTGAAGATATCTGCATATTGACTGTCAGAAGGGATGTGCAAGACATGAATGTCACCGATACGTACACGCTCACGTACAAAATGAATATCAATCTCCACATGTTTAGTGCGTTGGTGCTGGACAGGATCCCCAGTCATGTAAATGGCACTAATGTTATCACAGTAGACAATAGTGGCACGTCGTAACGGGATGTGAAGCTCGAGAAGTAAATTGCGTAACCAAGTAGTCTCAGCAACAACATTGGCAACTCCTCTGTATTCGGCCTCCGCACTAGAACGAGATATAGTAGCTTGTCGTTTGGATGACCAAGATATCAGGTTGTCTCCAAGAAAAATGCAGTAGCCAGAGGTCGACCGACGAGAATCCGGACAACCCGCCCAGTCAGCATCAGAGTACGCAGTCAAACCAGTAACAGTGGAAGCGGACAGAAATAAACCGTGATCAAGAGTGCCCTGAAGATACCTGAGAATGCGTTTAATAGCCTGCATATGTGATTCCCTAGGGTCATGCATAAATAAGCAAACCTGCTGCACGGCATAAGAAATGTCGGGGCGGGTGAAAGTCAGGTATTGAAGAGCTCCGGCCAGACTTCTGTATAATGTTGGATCCTTGAGTGCAGGGCCAAATGTAGTACTGAGCTTCGGTTGTGTATCAACTGGAGTAGCGACTGGGTTGCAGTTCGTCATCGATGCACGAGCAATAATATCATGTGCATATGAAGACTGTGACAGAAACAATCCTGAATCTGAGCGGGTCACAGTGATACCCAGAAATTGGTGTAACGCACCAAGATCATTCATAGGAAATTCATGTTTCATTAACTCAATGAAACGACCTAGAAGGGCATCAGTAGAAGCGGTTAAAACAATATCATCCACATATAGTAATAAGTATGCAGTTTCCGAACCAGAGTGATAAACAAATAGTGAGGAATCACAAACACTTCCACGAAAACCGCAACCAATAATAAATTGTGCAAAACGTTGAAACCATGCCCGAGGTGCTTGTTTAAGTCCATAAAGAGATCGACGAAGGCGGCAAACATAATCGGGATGAGCGGAATCAACAAAACCCGGTGGTTGATGCATATAAACCGTTTCAGCTAGGTCACCATGAAGAAAAGCATTTTTAACGTCCAGCTGACGAATACCCCAAGAACGTGATGTTGCTATACTAAGCACAGTACGTATAGTCGCTGGTTTAACAACCGGACTAAACGTTTCAAAACAATCAACTCCAACTTGTTGAGACTTGCCATTGGCTACTAGAAGAGCCTTGTACCGCTGCAAGGTGCCATCAGCGTGAAACTTGTGACGGAAGAGCCACATCGACCGAATGATATGGGCGTTCCTGGGGCGAGGAACTAGTACCCAAGTGCCGGTCTTAATCATAGCAAGGTATTCGTTCCACATGGAAGCATTCTAGTTAGGGTCTCGAAGAGCATAAAGATAAGAACGTGGAAGAGGGGAAATTGGAGAGTTGGACTGGACATGAAGGTTCAGTCGCTGAATGGGGAGGAAAATTCCACGGGAAGCCCTAGTAGTTGGGCGAGTAGCTGTTGGAAGAAGTGGGCTGGAAGGGGAGGTCGGAGGGAGTGGGCTGGAGGGCTTGGACGGGGCATTGATGGGCTGTGGAGAGGAGACCGTGTTGGGATGCACGGTAATGGGCTGGGTAAGGGAGGACGGTGGAGATTCATGGGTAGTGGGCTCAGCAAAAGTGGGATGGGAAGGACGAGTTGGCTTGGAAGGATGAGTGGGCTCGGAAGAAAGAGTGGGCTCAGTGGGAGTGGGCAGGGAAGGACGAGATTGGCATCGATGAGGGGGAGAGTACAGCTTTGGCTGTAGGTTTGAGACGACTGGGCCGTCAACAGGGACGGAGAAGGATGGAGATGGATGAGTATTAGGAGAGGCTACAGGAGGGGGATATGTGGAGGAGTCTAGGAAGGAGTAAAGAGGATGGATTTGTGGGTCTTGAGAAAGGGAAGAGTCTAGATGAGAGGGACTTGAAAAAGGGAAGATGGTTTCATCAAATGTGACATGTCTTGAAATGATGAATTTGTTTGTGGAAATGTCAAGACAACGATAACCACGATGATTAGATGGAAAACCAAGAAAGACACACCTAGTGGAACGAGGATCAAGTTTGTGTGGTGTTGTGGAAGAAAGATTAGGGTAGCAAAGACAACCAAAGATGCGAAGATGATCATATGTGGGTTGGCGTCTATATAAGACGGACACCGGAGATTGGAAGCGGAGAATTTTAGTGGGAAGAATGTTGTGTAAGTAGACGGCCATAAGAAGAGAATAGACCCAATATTTATGAGGAACGGAGGCATGGGTCATTAGGGTACGGGTGATATCATTGATTCGGCGAATCATGCGTTCCGCCTTACCATTTTGAGAGGATGTATGAGGACAAGAGAAGCGAAATACTAAGCCGTTTTGACTAGCAAAATTATGAAAAGAGGAATTGTCAAATTCGCGACCCATGTCGCATTGGAATGACTTAATTTGGCGTTCAAATTGAGTTTGAACAAAAGAACGGAATTCCAAAAATTTGGTGAAGACTTGGGATTTGAGTTTTAGTGGAAAAACCCATAGATAATTAGTGAAATCATCCAATAAGAGAAGATAATAACGAAAACCCGTGTCTAAATTCAACGGAGATGTCCATAAATCACTATGAATAATATCAAAAGGAGCAGCACTAGTAGAATGAGAGTCATAAAAGGGAAGACGAACATGTTTGCTAAGTTGACAAGAATGACAAAGATTGGGGGAAAGATTCTTATTACATTTAATAAAAGACTTTGTGCGTAAAGCATCTAAGATAGCCCCGCCAGGGTGGCCGAGGCGATTATGCCAAACGTCAGGTGAGCAGACGGCAAGAGAGAATTGGTGAGGTAGTGGCGAAAGGGAGGAATGCACGGCAGAAGTGGTGATGGAATAAAGCTCCCCAGAACTATCACATTGGAGAATAGTCTTCCTCGAATTCAAATCCTTCACAGAAAAACCATAAGGATCAAATTCAACAGACACATGATTATCAGTGGTAAATTTACGAACAGAGATTAAGTTTTTGATGATGGAAGGAACGACAAGAGTATTTTTGAGATGAAGGGTGTGAGATGGAAGATCTATGAACCTAGAGCCACTAGCAGTTACCGGAATGCTGCTGCTATTACCCACTAAGATAGACCGCACATTGCTCGAAGGAAAAACATTATGTAAAGTACCTGGATCCGAGGTGATGTGTGATGTTGCGCCAGTGTCCATGTAGAAGTCATCATCAGGCGCTCGAATGCTCATGGAGTTGTATGCTTCGGCAATATCCGATGGTTGAAGGTATTCCGTTGTAGGAGTGACGTAAGCTTGTGGTGAACGGGCTGCTGAGAAGGTGCGTCCGCGACCACGGCCACGCCCACGGAACTGACGACCTCGGCCATGACCAGAGAGATGATGCTGCTGACTCCAGTAAGGTACAGCAGGGTATGGGCTTGGGGGAGACGTCCATTGGGGAGCCCAGTTGGGTGCAGTAGGGTGACGTCTTGGGCCTGGTGGAGTTGGCAGAAGAGCAGCTTGGTGGCCCATCAGGGAACTGGGCTCGGAACGCTGGTGGGCAGACGCTGAGTGAAAACTGCTGGTGACGGAAGAAGAAGTAGCAGGTGAACGCTGGTTGTTGGCAGCCGCAAGGGCAGTATGGGAGCTGTAGTTTGATTGCTTTTCACGACGAATCTCCTCAGTGCGTAATTGAGAGCGAGCAGTGTCAAAAGATGGCATCGATTGTTGGATGAAGGAGGCAACAATATTGTATTCCTACGGAAGTCCATTGACAAGTTGTATAACCAAACGTTTCTCATCCATTGGAAAATCAAGATCACTTAGTCGATTCGAAAGTGCCTGTAGCTTATCACAATAATCATCAACATTGTTACAATCAACAAATCTTAGATTCACGAACTTACTTTCTAGGTTAGCGGCACGGCTTCCTTTGTTGTCTTGGAAAAGATTTTTAAGATGATTCCATAACTCTTTCGCAGTTTTACCAGTTTTGAGAACTGTAAGCATCAAATCTTTGGCCATGGTGGAGAACATCCATTGACGGCAGAGGGCATCAAGTTGTAGTATGGTGGCAGCATCAAGATCTGGTGGTGGAGCGGAATCGTCAATAAGAAAAAGGAGGTTGTGTGCTTGTAGATGAAGTTGTAAAAGGAAAACCCATGAAGAATATTCATCTTGTTTGATATCTAGAGTAATAGGGATCAAAACTTTGATGTTAGAAACGGCGAAAGCCGGATGTAAGGATTTTTTGTCACTTGCCATGGATGATTATTGGTAATTTAGATAAAGAAGAAGATGGATCGAGGTTGGCCTCGTGATACCATGTCGGAGGTTAATAAATCCTTAATTATTATTATTCCATAAACTCATATAAATAGAGTTTGCGTATTACAGAAAATCTGGTATTCTCCCAGAATATTATGGTAACTAAATATCTCTAAATATATCATCTCTAAATATAATATATTGTCTATTAGTCAGCACCGGTAAGACGGCACAAATAAGCGGCTTTATTGAATAGGACGTGGCGTCTCTTAGTGAAGCACACATTTCTTTTCTGCCTATCTTCAATCTTCTTCATCTCAATCCTTCTCTTACCCATAACTACAATCGAGATTAAGCCCAAAATTGAAGATTTGATGGTAGGAATGATAGTGCAACCGCAGAGATGTTGTTGTTGATACAGGAAAGGAGAGTCTAATCTTTATAGAAACAGAGCGGGAAAGATTTGATGATACTGTAACTGCAGAGATGATGATACAGGAATGGAAACTCTAGTGAATGAAGTTTTATAGAAGGAGATGATGATGCAGGAATGGAAAGTCTAGTTTATAGAAACAGGGCGGGAATAATAACGCGTTTTCTTTTTTGTTGTTTGCTTGGGCGTATCCGCAGAAACATTAGTGGTACCCCTTATCCTGGGGCCGAAAAAAATAAGAAAGGGTCGTCAAATAGCAGTCTTCCGAACTCCTTGTCCTACTGCTTTTGTTAATTGCTAAATATGTTGTTGATTGGGTCCAAGAGCATAGCTCAGCGGTATCCCATCAACTCCAACAAGGAGGAAGTCAGGGTAGATCCCTCCGTAACAGAGGTTTGTATTTAATTAGTTGTATAAAGGGGTTTGGTGGGGTTGGGTTTAGCAGTGGGTCTAGTCCAGCTGGATGGATTTGTGTAGGAGCCTGGGTCCGGCTTTAGCCTATCAAAATAAAATAAACAAAAATGTTGTTGATTTAAGTAGTGCTAATGACTGTGATTAATTAATTAAGATTGGCGATTGAATTAGGGTTGTCGTGCTAGCCTACGAGCGAGGCTCATGAAGAACCAGCCAAGGGGACCGAAGCGGATAAGGGGTTAATTATGTCGCAAGTGGGACAAACTAACTCTACCTTTCATGTCAAATTATGAAACATTGCGCCATCGGGACTTGAACCTGGGATCTCCTGGAGTGCATGAAGCCTTTGATTATCGGGGATGACCAGCTGAGTTAGGTACCCATTTCCTATCAAGAATACCTCTGATTTAACTCTCATTACAATTTTGCTGCTTTTAATCGTGTAAAGTGCGTACAAAATTTTATTTTATTTTCGGAATTGCATATCATAAAATCCAAATCGTAACACCAGTATACGGCTGGGAAAACATGACCACCCAGCTGTCAACAAAAAAGTCTACGGCTAGGAAAGAACTCTCGGTCATAAGTATGATATATAGCTGAAAAATAAAAATATTCTAGGTGTAAATATGAGTCACTGCTGGAAAATGTAAACTTATCGGGTATGATTTGCCATTCTGGAGGTGTTTTTATTCATATCGATGTTAGCTTAGATGCTGACGTTTAGTAATGGTTAATTCAGTTTTATCGTCTTTAACTTGTACCCGTTGTGAAGGTGTTTTTATTTTTCACATTGATTTCAGCTATTAATATCGGGTCTGTTAGAGCATTGCTTGGTTGAACCCACCAAGCGTTGGTATGTCAAGTTTGATTGTCATATTTTAGTGAACCAAAACTCAATTAAGAGTCGCTTGATTATGTACTAGAGTCAACTTCGTATAGGTTAAACTAGAAAGTTATTAGGGTTATGAGACATACAAGTATTACTCAAAGACTTGAAGAATGTGAAGAAGTAAAGAGCTACATCGACGACATCATCCTTTCTCTTGAGGTTAGTAATATTTGACTTGAACTGTTTCATTCATAACGTATTTTTCAAGTCGTGCTATATTGAAAACATAACTCCAAAGCTATGGATGATTATACTCTAGTAGATAGAAGTAGTATTAAGGAATTATAATACGAAGTATAATGCTTATCTTTGAACTTCGTATATAAGACATCGACATAATCGTATGAATGCTATTGTGATATGCATATGGGTAAAGGTGAAGATTTCATCCTAGGAAACAATGTTTACATTTGTTTAAAGGAAGTACATTCATAAACTTGTTTTGTGAATCGAAACGGAAATCGCTAGGCTTATTGGTATTGTTATTCATTGCATATCTTTGGATTACCAATATGTGTGATTAGTATAACGGCTCATAACTTGTTATGTATCTTGGTAAAACTACTCACAATGCCTGACTTATGTATTGGTATGTCTTTTATTAGTGAAACCGATCTTAAGTAATCACCTAAGATGGTATGATCGGTATTTGTAATTGGTGTGACCGATCCTAGTAATTGGTGTAACAGATCCTAATAATTGGTGTGACCGATCACAAAAGAGTTGTATAATCGATCCTTGTAATTGGTATAACCGGTCCTAGTAATTGGTGTAACCGATCCTAGTAACTGCTGTGACCGGTCACAAGTAATATCGTGAGTATATAACCGGTCCTGGTACTTGATGTAACCGATCCTGGTAACTGATGTATCCGGTCCTAGTAACCATATGGAGGTAGAACCGATCCTTGTGTTTGGTAGAACCGTAAACCCATAATTAATGATTTGATAATTGATATTGATCAATCACATATAGTTTTTGGAAATCGGATGAACCAAATATAAACTTGTTTGGAAGTGTGGCAAATCGGTTCCAAGATCGTAAATATGAAAGAGGATTTACAAAGATAAATATGTCGACATACTTTGAACACGTGCAGTAATTCTTACCTTCTATTGTTCAAAGATATTCCTTAATAACTAAAGGAGAATCCTGGACCGAACTAATTGAGAATCTTTTAATTAAGGTTTTTAGTTTTATATGCTTTTAATTACCAGCGATTAAATGCGTATCTCTGGAAAATAAAAATTGGTAATGTGCACTTACTAATTGAAGATTTTCTAGTGAGATTTCGATAGATATTTGGACAAAGCATTTCCAGGAATTATGAAAACCGATTTGGGAATTATTGCATATCTTGAGAATAATCTGTTTTGGAAATTCCTTGGTGTCCAAATTTCCTTGGTCTATAAATACCTAAGTTTGCATTTCGAGCAAACTAATCCTCAGAGCCAGCAAAACTACCTAGTTATGTTATTACTGATGGAGCCGTCTAATTTAGATTTAACTTGTACAGGAATCCAGATAGTCATTGATGTATTTTCAAATGGTTGTAGTGATAGTGGTAAAAATATTCGTTTCAGACTTGTGAAGGAAATGGAATTTTAGATTTAATAAAATTATATATACAAAAATATTAACAAGATGAAGAGAGTTACTGGCACTCGGGATTCCACCAATTCTCACATTCACGCAGTTCAATATTTAATTCCGGACAATTAAAGCTCATAAAATAACAAACATCGACTCTAAATCTTTGCCAAGGTAGATTTTATAAAGAATTATATGTAAATCACAAGCATGACGCATCAAAAGTACCTAAGACTAAGCATGTGACATCAAACGAAATCACAAATAATCAAGAAAAATCATAAATCAATTATAATAGTGCAAATAGTCATAAAGAAATTAAATTGAATTACCACATGGGTGAAAAACAGCTTCCTCCGTCGTCCCAGTGATGGGTTCTAACTCCGCATATTGAAAACACGCTCAAAATTCATTTTTATTGCTCAAAGGGTGTTTACAAGGATGAGAATGGAGATGAAATAATAAAACAGTGAATGTGCGACCCACAGAAAGCGTCCAAAATAAACGACACAGAAGAAGTCCTATTGTTACTGTAGCTCTAAGACCCACACCTACGACCCACGCCAGTGAGTCTGTTTCACTGTTGATAAACGACTGTTCCTGCGAGTCAGTCTTCGTGTTCTTGGTGTTGTTCATCATCAGCAGCAGCAGAAACTGAGTTTCATACACTCTTGATTTCTCGCTCCTGAGCTCTCCTATCGACCCTAAACTCTCGACACCCCTTCTACTCAACCCCAACAACCTATTTACAGCCAACAGACCCGTCGAATCTCGCTCATTCACTCCATATAATTCTCTTTAACTCGGCAGTAAAGAAAATATTTCTGGGAATATTTTCTTTCCTGTTTCATCTTCTCACGCGTTTTCAAGCCTCCAAATTACCATATTTAACTCCTTCACGCTCCAACAGGCTGTGAGGGTCTTCCATGCACGCACAAAACACGTTGAATCTTCTCCAAATCACGTGAAACCCGTGATATACACGAACTTCCCTGTTTTCAACCCGTGAATTGTTTAGATGATTTTAGCCAATTCTGGTCGAACCAAACGCCCACAGTGTGTTTAATAGGCCATATCACAACTATCTACCAAAAATCAGCCATTGAATCTCCCTAGAACACGTTCAACAATTCGATCAAAAATCTGCAGAAGTGTTCTCCATTTTCCGGCCAAAAACATTTTTTTGAATTTGCGCCCCTTATCCAGTGGTCGCCCCTTATCCGTTGCTGGAGTCCGAATAACACATGTCCATTGGGGTGCCTTTAGTAATTTTTCTGGGGTGTTTCCAACACTTTTTCTGGGTTCCTCCGGTGCATTTCTGGGGTGTCTTTAGTACTCTATCCTAGGGTGTAAAACACCACTTTTCGACCCAATTTCGCCGCAAGAGCTTATTTTTCCAAAAACATCTACAAAGATATAAAATAACACAATAAGTATTTAATCGAGTCTAACAATACAGAACATTGAGAACAAAATAGACACATAAATGCGTCTATCAAATACCCCCAAACTTATTATTTGCTAGTCCTCAAGCAAAATTCATTTTTGAAAAGTGACCGAGTTAATCTCGGGTGGGTTTATCAGAGGTGTACCCACAAAAAACCATTTACTCCAAAACCTAGCTATCTACGCAGAACCTTGGAAGGCACTAAAGAGTCTCCTTGGTTGGCATACAAACATTGACTATAGGAGGAAGTACCCTGATGCGAAATTCCAAAATTCATATATAAGTGACAAAGCTCTACTCAGATAGTTTCACTATGGACATCATAACCGGAGTCAAAACTAATCACATAGATAAATAATGAGATGGATATAGAAAAACATAGATGGTTTTGATGTTTACTAGGTGAACGGTGTTTCCCATATCTGTCTGAAGGCCACTACTAGGATGAACCTATCCTAATGGACTGAGATACCGGTCTGACTAATATCAACACACTGGCATATACAAGGGAACCAGTGATTGACTACATAGAACAATATTTTATTTTATTTTGATTAACGGCATGAATAAATCTTTTGGATCCAAGCGCATGCTTCTTGTCAACAGATTACATGATAGTTCCCACGGGTCCTAGCAGTGGTAACAACTTGAATCGTGGGCCCCACCTACTCTCTTAGAGAAACATAGTTTAAAAACAAAACAAAATAAGAATAGAAGTGAAAAGGACTCAACGAGATATGGTGAAACTATCATGTTATTACTCTGAGCTCTGTGCTTTTATGAATAGACTCTTTCGATGTTTCCATCTAATCAGATTGGTTCCTCAACTCCTATAACCAAGATGTTCCCATCCACTTAGATTGGTTAGTGCCAACCTTAATAAGCATAAATTTCTAGGCTCTGGAGTTTATTTATTTATTCTGTAACTGAAAAGTTTCACACATACCCCCAAACTTAAATCTAACATTGTCCTCAATGTTCTAAAGATAAAATTAAAAGCATGAACAAGGAGAGAAATTGTTACTATTTGAAGCAAAAGAGTTAAGGAAAGATATTACCGTGTTGCATGAGATTGGGTTACCTCCCAAGAAGCGCTAAGTTTAAAGTCTTCAGCCAGACATCGGAAGGAATTAGTCATCTCATAGAATCAAAAAGTAACAGTCGAAATAATTGTGGGTCTTCAAAACCAAAAAGAGCTGACCAAAGGAAACTACACTAGCCCAAGAAAGTGAACAAGGATAGCATGCCCTTATCTAGTTTCCTGATTAAGATATTTATATCTAATTGTGGTTCAGGTTCAGGTCCTATGAAAGGTCTAAATAAAATATTTTCATTGGTTGCGTTTCTTCATAGGTGGGATCCGAATCATTAGGTCCTAGAGTCTGGAAAAACTCAAATAAGAACTTAGAAGCACAAAACAATAACCTAAATAATTGAGGATCCTCTAAGTCAATCAGGTTTGACTTACATAACTGACCACAATGAGAGTAGTGGTCATTCTTAAGAAAATGTGTCGATTCTATCAACCTAAAGTACTTAGGCTTTGCTTAGTCTCAGAACTTAATAAGTGACACAGTTGAAATTTATACGTTCCCACAATTGGAAGCAAACTATTTGCTGGTAAAACAAATTTAATCTTGGTATTATTGCCTGGGCAAACCACATCAACCAGAGGATGGGTTTCTAATGACTGAACTTCTTCCTGGACATCATTAGGTTCGGGAAAACGAGTATGAAGTAATCTTGTAAAATGGTCGAGGCAGAGATATCAAGTCCAAAATGAGGGATCTTTGTAAGAGATAAAGGTATGGCACAAGGAGAATGATAATCACCCCCAAACTTAGATTTTTGGGTATCTCTAGATAGACTAGCTACAATTTCCTTAATTTCTAGATCATTGGAATCCTGAAAATAGTCAATTGCTCCTTCGAGGTTATACTCAAGCGACGCATCCTTACTCATATTTAATAGCTCCACGAGTTCATTTTCTTCGTCTAAGACTATTGTTTCTAAGTCGCTAGACTCTAAAACAGCATTTTCGGAATAAACCCGTTCCTCTAAAGCATTATCGGCTTCGTAATCAAAAGGAAAAACTACATCGTCTAAAACGGTGGTATCCCTAATCAAATCCTCGTCCTTTTGAATAGGTGAATAATCATAAAAATTATTTGGATTTGAACTAGAATCATTGTAAATCTCAATTGGATTAATAGATCCCTGATCACTATGCCTACACATTTCAGATTCTTCATTACTACTATCCTCATCATAATAGTACGAAGATGATTGAACCTTATCTAAATAAGTAGTGTCTTTTATTCTAACCTCGTCCTCTAAATTAGGCAAATATTCACTATTGATATCAAGGGTAGTATTAGAAACACTATTTTGGAAATCTAGATCATTTCGAGCAGCATTAGCTAACTGTTCATTTTCTGCCTCTAGACGTGCCTGAATTTCACTGAGCATAACACTTATACGTTCACCACTCTCGTTTATCATCTCAGAATACCGTGTACACTCTTCTTTTAAACTATTCATTGCAACTAAACGTTTATACGTCCTTTTAATCCGTTGTTGGGTCTCTTCTAGAGAAGGAACAGATTCAGAAATATCATAATCAGGACTAGTTTTTAAGTAATTTTCCAAAAACGCGTAACTAGTACTATAATGTTCCTGATTTTCTTGCTCGTAAGACCAATTCGCGTGTGGATAGTAATTGGGCTCACTATGGTATGAACCATAACCTTGAAAAGGATGGCGTTCCCAACCTCTATTCCCAACATGGTCATAAAAAGGATGATGTCCATATTCAAATTCAGGTCGATAATCATTGTATTGGCTTCTATCATACCAGTTCGACATTCTTAATTGCAAGGGAATTCTACACAATCACAAACAAGGTTGACTCGACCAAATCAAACCTATAGAATCTAGCAAACAAAAAGCATGATGGCTCCACTTAGATTGTTTTCTATACCATCTTTTATTCCTTCGAAAAGGAATTCGTTACAATTTGAGCACACCCCTCTGGAATCAATCCGAGCTAATGTAAGTTGAATCGAGGCGAGGGAAGCTCAGTGGAGCTTTGATACCCAAGGCCTCACCGCTATCACAAGGCGGCGCAGTCACGCATTCAACTTACAGAAACCATCAAGAACTTTGAAGTATGCTTAAAAGAGTAACCAATATTTTTCGGAAGATTTTCCTACCAAGCTCGTTACCCTATCGGTCTCGTTCTAATCATATTTTAAGCTTGGGTTCGCGTTAGGTTTCGTTTACCTAAAGCGGGCAAGAAGGGAACGGTGATGAAATCCGAACCCTTATCTTATATGGCCAGTTCTTGACCTTTACTAGGAAATTAAAGCAGCCGGTTCAGTCCTCAACATATAATCACCTTAAGGCAGACAGTAAACCTGCTGACAGGAGATTCGCGGGTGTTTAGAAGTTTACCTCCCGTACCATATGGGCGAAGAACCGTTGTAGTCGACTCGGGCCACTGACTCCGGTGTCAGTGTGCGAACCCGAGGGGCCGAGACGATATTGTAATCGTCGTCCTTCCCTGCAAACATTTTATGTTTAAATTTTTTTTTATATAACCCTTCCGTAGGGTTTAAAATTAAAATAAATTGTCCAAAGTCCAGTCCAATGAAAAGAAATACAAATAATAATAATAATAATTACAAAAAAAATAAAATGGAAAGTCTCTTTTAAAAAAAAATAATTCTCTTTTTTTTTTTCTCTTTTTTTTCTTTATTTTTTTGCTTTGTCTGTTTTCCTTCTCTTTTAGCTTTAAGCTTTGATTCCAAGGTCTTTAGTATCCAACTTTAAACCTGTAATACAAAGACACAACCAAAAAGACGTAAAAAGAACAAATGGAATAATAAAAAATAATAAAAACCTAAAAATTCTACCTAAGCACAAATCCTCGTCGGCGGCGCCAAAATTTGATGTATTTTCAAATGGTTGTAGTGATAGTGGTAAAAAGATTCGTTTCAGACTTGTGAAGGAAATGAAATTTTAGATTTAATAAAATTATATATACAAAAATATTAACAAGATGAAGAGAGTTACTGGCACTCGGGATTCCACCAATTCTCACATTCATGCAGTTCAATATTTAATTCCGGAATTAAAGCTCATAAAATAACAAACATCGACTCTAAATCTTTGCCAAGGTAGATTTTATAAAGAATTATATGTAAATCACAAGCATGACGCATCAAAAGTACCTAAGACTAAGCATGCGACATCAAACGAAATCACAAATAATCAAGAAAAATCATAAATCAATTATAATAGTGCAAATAGTCATAAAGAAATTAAATAGAATTACCACATGGGTGAAAAACAGCTTCCTCCGTCGTCCCAGTGATGGGTTCTAGCTCCGCATATTGAAAACACGCTCAAAATTCATTTTTATTTCTCAAAGGGTGTTTACAAGGATGAGAATGGTGATGAAATAATAAAACAGTGAATGTGCGACCCACAGAAAGCGTCCAAAATAAACGACACAGAAGAAGTGCCAGTGAGTCTGTTTCACTGTTGATAAACGACTGTTCCTGCGAGTCTGTTCTTCGTGTTCTTGGTGTTCTTCATCATCAGCAGCAGCAGAAACAGAGTTTCATCAACTCTTGATTTCTCGCTCCTGAGCTCTCCTATCGACCCCAAACTCTCGACACCCCTTCTACTCAACCCCAGCAACCTATTTATAGCCAACAGACCCATCGAATCTCGCTCATTCACTCCTGATAGACGCATTTATGTGTCTATTTTGATCTCTTTTATGTATTTTATTAGTACCCATTTGTTCTCATTATGGTGTTTTTATGTTTGTTTAGGTGTTTTTGGAGAAAATACCCTTGTATGGAAAGAGTTGCTCAAAAAGTGATGATTTACACCCCGGAGAAATGTCCTGGAGGCGCCCCAGAAATGTACCGGAAACGTCCCGGAGGAAACCAGAAAAATTACTATTTCAACCCAAGAATTACTATTTCAGCCCAAATTACTAAGGGGACACCAAGACAGGATAGGGGGACACCCCTCTTCTTCATTTGAATATCGTTTTTGGCGGGAAAAATGTTCACAGCACATGAGAATTTTCGATCGAAGAAATGAAGTAGTGGTAGGTCGATTCAATGGCTGAATTTTGGCAGAAAGATGTGATTTAGCCTAAGGAAGATAGTTTGGGTGTCTAATTTGATCGGAATTGGCTGGAAATATCGATTTGATTCTCGAGCTCAAAACAGAGCTACACCGAGTGAACACGACCTGTACACGGTGTTGTGTGTGTTTTGGTTGTGCATGGAAGTGTTTTGGAGGAGTTGGATGACTTATGAGGCATGTATAAGGCTTACTAGAGCGTGCAGGATCAAAGTTTACGTGTGACAAAGTTATAATTGGAAATTATCGTTAACTAAGGGAAGCGAGCAATGACGGATTAAATGGAGAATATACGCAAGTAATGGTCGGATATTTTGGTCCTAAAACACTATAAATACAAGTCAAAAGAGTTTGGAAGGGTTGGAGAGTCTGGGGGATAGTTTAGGAGTCGAAAAAATCAAAAAGAAGAACACGCAGTGAAGAGTTTTCTGCTGGTGTAAACTGAAGAACGCGAAGAACAGACGCGTAGAAGCAGACGTTGTACCCAAGCGTCTGCGACGCTCAAGTGAGGGACGTATTCAACCAGGAAACGGCACTTCCGTTTTGTCGTTGTTCTAACAGCTGTTTGTAACGCTTTAATGCGTTGCAAACAGTGTTGTAAACCATTTTTTCTCCATTTTCTCTTGATTGTAAACAACTTTTGAGTATCAATGAATCATTTTGAGAGTTTTTCTATCATGAGTAGCTAAATCCAATCCCAGGGGTGACGGAGGAAGCCGTTCTTCCAAAAGTTATGTGGTAAAATTTATTTAAATTTATGCAACTCTTTTATGATTAATTGCACCGAATAAATATGGAGTAAATGATTTTTATTAATCAATTGTGTTTTCTCTTGATGGAGTATGCTTAGTAAATTGCTTTTGATACTTCATGCTCGCGATTAACAATGGATGTTTTCAAAATCTAATTTAGGCAATGATTAGAATCACAATTTCCTTTGATTGGAGTTATATTGTCTAGAATTGCATGATAAGAATTGTTATTGAATCACATAAATTTTGGTGAATGGTGGAATCCTGATCCCCAGTAAAAATTCTCTCCCATATTTTTTTAATATTGTGCATATAATTTTATTTATTTAAATCTAGAAAAAAGTTACCTTCACAAGTTCGAAAGAACCTAGTTTTTACCACTATCTACAACAACATTTGAAAATACAACAAGTTTTTGGCGCCGCCGACGCGGATTTGTGCTTAGGTATAAATATTTTTTTTAGGTTTATTATTTTTTTTAGAATTGTTTGTTCCTTTTTACGTCCTTTTTGTCTTTATTTTGCAGGTTCAAAGTGAAAACTAAGGACTTGGAGAGGAAAAAGCTTAAAGCGAAAAGAGAAGAAAAAAAAGGACAATTTTAGGATTTAATTTTTAATTTTTAATTTTTTTTAGAGTGTGTGAGGAAAACTGTAAATTTTTTTTTTTTTGGACTTTGGACTTTAAACAATTGGACATTATTTTTAAAACCCTACAGAAGGGTTATAAATTAAAAATAAAATTAAATTAAATACAAACTGTTTGCAGGGAAGGACAATAATTACTATATCGTCTCGGCCCCTCGGGTTCGCACACGGCATAGGAGTCGTGGCCCGAGTCGACGAAAACGGTTCATCGCCCGTCTGGTACGGGAGGTAAGTCCAATCGAAACACCCGTGAATCTCCTGCAAGCGGGTTACTGTCTGCCTTAAGGTGATAATTGTTTGAGGACGAACCAGACTGTCATTATTTTCCCAGTAAAGGGCAAGGCCTGGCCTAAACAAGATAAGGGTTCGGATTTCATCACTGTTCTCTTCTTGCCCGCCTTAGGAAAACGAAACCGAACGCGAACCTAAGCTTAAAATTTGGAATAGAACGAGACTGATAGGGTAACGAGCTTAATAGGAAACTCGTTCGAAAAATATTGGTTGCTCTTTAAGCACACTCCAAAGTTCATGATGGTTTCTGTGAGTTGAATGCGTGACTGCGCCGCCTTGTGATAGCGGTGAGGCCTTGGGTATCAAAGCTCTACTAAGCTTCCCTCGCCTCTATTCAACTTACTTTTACTCGGATTGATTCCAGAGGGGTTTTCTCAAATTGCAAAGAATTCCCTTTCGAAAGATAGAAGCTGGTCTAGAAACAATCTAAGTGGAGCCATCATGCTTTTTGTTTGCTAGAATTTATAGGTTTGATTTGGTCGAGTCAGCCTTGTTTGTGATTGTGTAGAATTCCTCTGTAGTTTGTGTTTCCTCGGTGATGAATCCTTTTCAGGAGACGCCACCTGAGATGACGTTACGAGAATATATGTCTAGAAATTCTCGTTATCAAGAGACGTCTTCGGAAATGACTCTTGGTGAATATATGCGTGGGCAGCAATATATGGATACTCCAACTTTTATTGAGGAATCACCTCTAACGATCTATGAGAAATATTATAAACATAGACCATGTAGTTGGGAACAAAGCTTGAGAATTCGTGAATATCAAAAATTATATTGTGATGATGATGAGGAGGAGGATGGTGATGATGATTATAACGATATTTCTAGTTCAAATCCAAATAATTTTAATAATTATTTACCTATTCAAAATGACGAGGATTTGACTAGAAATACCCCCGTTTTAGACGATGATTACGAAACCGATGATGGTTTAGAGGAACCAGTTTATCTTGAGAGTACTGTTTTCGAGTCAAATGATTTAGAAACACTAGTCTTAGAAGATGATAAACTCGTAGAAATGAGTGAGTATCAACCCAACTTAGAAGAATCTATTGACCATTTCCAGGAATCTGATGACATAGAAATTAGGGAAGTTGTGACTAGTCTTTCTAGAAACACAGAAAACTCTAAGTTTGGGGGTGATTATCATTCTCCGTGTGCTTTAACTCTTAGAAAGTACCTTCCTGTAGGACTTGACATTTGTGCCTCAACCATCTTACAAGATTATCTTCGTACACGTTTTCCCGAACCTAATGATGTCCAGAAAGAAGCTCAGTTGTTAGAAACACATCCTCTGGTTGATGAGGTTAGCCAAGGCAATAATACCAAGATCGACTTTGTTTTCCCACCAAAAAATTTTCTACCAATTGTGGGAACATATAAATTTCAGATGTGTCAATTATTAAGTTTTGAGACTAAACCTAATTACTTTAGGAGATTAGGGTCGACACATCTGTTTAAGGAAGACCACCACTCTTTTTGTGGTCAGCTGTGTAAGTCAAATCTGATTGACTTTAAGGATCCCCATTTATTCAGGTTGTTATTATTTTTAATTGAGTTTTTCCAGACTTTTAAACCTGAACTGTTGGATCTTATCTATGAGGAAGTGCATCCAATGAAAATTTTCTATCAAGATCCTTTCATAGAACCTGAATCTGAACCACAATGGGACATAGGTATCTTAATCAGGAAACTAGATAAGTGTATGCAGTACATGTTCATTTTCTTGGCTTGTTGCAGATTCCTTTTACTTGTGATAGCTCTATTTAGTTTTGAAGACCCACAGTTATTTCGACTGTTATTTTATGGTTCGAGTTGACTAATCCTTCCGATGTCTGGCTGAAGACTTTAAACTTAGCACTTGTTGGGAGGTAACCCAATATTCTCATGCAACACGGTAATATCCTTCCTTAACTCTTTTTGCTTCAAGTGGTAACAGTTTCTCCTTGTTCATGCTTTTAATTTTATTTTTAGAAACATTGAGGACAATGTTAGATTTAAGTTTGGGGGTGGGGAAGAAACTTTTTGTTAGTTTTAAGTTGCAATAAATAAACTCCAGAGCCTAGAAATTTACGCCTATTAATGATAGCACTAACCAATCTAAGTGGATGGAAACATTTTTGTTTTAGGAGCTGAGGAACCAATCTGACTAGATGGAAACATCTATAGAGTCTATTCATAAAAGCACAGAGCTCAGGTGTTAGAAATAACATGATAGTTTCGCCATATCTCGTCGAGTCCTTTTCACTTTCTATTTTTAGTTTTCTTTTATTTCAAGTGATTTGGTGGGGCACACGATTCAAGTTGTTACCTTTGCTAGGGTGAAATAGAGTGACTGAGTTACCTTTAAAAAAAAAAAAATTATTAGACTGGACCAGTTAGACCAATCGGAATAAGTATTAACACTTGGATAGCAATATGCGTGTGTTCTCCCTGTTTCCGTCGCCTAAGCAAGAGTGGAATGCAGGACCCGTGGGAACTATCGTGTAATCTGCTGACAAGAAGCATGCGCTTGGATCAAAAAGATCTATTCATGCCGTTAAGTTAAAAAAAAAAAAAAAGAAATGGTTATGTGTAGTCAACTGCTGGTTCCCTTGTATTTGCCAGTTTGTTGATCTAGATTTAAGTTATTGACCACTGGTTCCCTTGTATATGCCAGTGTGTTAATATTAGTCAGACCGGTATCTCAGTCATTTAGGTTAGGTTCACCTTGGCAGAGGCCTTCAGACAGATATGGGAAACACCGTTCGCTTTTCAACCATCTACATTTTTCTTTCCATCTTCTTAATGTTTTCATGTGATTAGTTTGACTCCGAGTATGATGTCCATCGTGAAACTATCTTAGTAGAGCTCTGTCACTTATATGAATTTTAGTATGCTTGAGTGCAAACTCGTGTACAGCAATTGGAATTTCGCATTAGGGTTCTTCCTCTTAGAGTCAATAATTGTATGCCAACCAAGGAGGTTCTTTAGTGCTTTCCAAGGTTTTGCGTAGATAGCTAGGGTATGGAGTAAAGGTTTTGAGGGTACACCTCTGGTAAACCCTCCGGAGACAACACTCCGCCACTAGGGCCACCTAGGGGTTCAAATGATTTTCCTTTCTAGAATAAATTTGCTCGAGGACTAGCAAATAATAAGTTTGGGGGTAGTTGATAGACGCATTTATGTGTCTATTTTGATCTCTTTTATGTATTTTATTAGTACCCATTTGTTCTCATTATGGTGTTTTTATGTTTGTTTAGGTGTTTTTGGAGAAAATACCCTTGTATGGAAAGAGTTGCTCAAAAAGTGATGATTTACACCCCGGAGAAATGTCCTGGAGGCGCCCCAGAAATGTACCGGAAACGTCCCCGAGGAAACCAGAAAAATTACTATTTCAACCCAAGAATTACTATTTCAGCCCAAATTACTAAGGGGACACCAAGACAGGATAGGGGGACACCCCTCTTCTTCATTTGAATATCGTTTTTGGCGGGAAAAATGTTCACAGCACATGAGAATTTTCGATCGAAGAAATGAAGTAGTGGTAGGTCGATTCAATGGCTGAATTTTGGCAGAAAGATGTGATTTAGCCTAAGGAAGATAGTTTGGGTGTCGAATTTGATCGGAATTGGCTGGAAATATCGATTTGATTCTCGAGCTCAAAACAGAGCTACACGGAGTGAACACGACCTGTACACGGTGTTGTGTGTGTTTTGGTTGTGCATGGAAGTGTTTTGGAGGAGTTGGATGACTTATGAGGCATGTATACGGCTTACTAGAGCGTGCAAGATCAAAGTTTACGTGTGACAAAGTTATAATTGGAAATTATCATTAACTAAGGGAAGCGAGCAATGACGGATTAAATGGAGAATATACGCAAGCAATGGTCGGATATTTTGGTCCTAGAACACTATAAATACAAGTCAAAAGAGTTTGGAAGGGTTGGAGAGTCTGGGGGATAGTTTAGGAGTCGAAAAAATCAAAAAGAAGAACACGCAATGAAGAGTTTTCTTCTGGTGTAAACTGAAGAACGCGAAGAACAGACGCGTAGAAGCAGTCGTTGTACCCAAGCGTCTGCGACGCTCAAGTGAGGGACGTATTCAACCAGGAAACGGCACTTCCTTTTTGTCGCTGTTCTAACAGCTGTTTGTAACGCTTTAATGCGTTGCAAACAGTGTTGTAAACCATTTTTTCTCCATTTTCTCTTGATTGTAAACAACTTTTGAGTATCAATGAATCATTTTGAGAGTTTTTCTATCATGAGTAGCTAAATCCAATCCCAGGGGTGACGGAGGAAGCCGTTTTTCCAAAATTTATGTGGTAAAATTTATTTAAATTTATGCAACTCTTTTATGATTAATTGCACCGAATAAATATGGAGTAAATGATTTTTATTAATCAATTGTGTTTTCTCTTGATGGAGTATGCTTAGTAAATTGCTTTTGATACTTCATGCTCGCGATTAACAATGGATGTTTTCAAAATCTAATTTAGGCAATGATTAGAATCACAATTTCCTTTGATTGGAGTTATATTGTCTAGAATTGCATGATAAGAATTGTTATTGAATCACATAAATTTTGGTGGATGGTGGAATCCTGATCCCCAGTAAAAATTCTCTCCCATATTTTGTTAATATTGTGCATATAATTTTATTTATTTAAATCTAGAAAAAAGTTACCTTCACAAGTTCGAAAGAACCTAGTTTTTACCACTGTCTACAACAACATTTGAAAATACAACAACTCCATATAATTATTTTTAACTCGGCAGTAAAGAAAATATTTCTGGGAATATTTTCTTTCCTGTTTCATCTTCTCACGCGTTTTCAAGCCTCCAAATTACCATATTTAACTCCTTCACGCTCCAACAGGCTGTGAGGGTCTTCCATGCACGCACAAAACACGTTGAATCTTCTCCAAATCACATGAAACCCGTGATATACACGAACTTCCCTGTTTTCAACCCGTGAATTGTTTAGCATATTCTAGCCAATTCTGGTCGAACCAAACGCCCACAGTGTGTTTAATAGGCCATATCACAACTATCTACCTAAAATCAGCCATTGAATCTCCCTAGAACACGTTCAACAATTCGATCAAAAATCTGCAAAAGTGTTCTCCATTCTCCCGCCAAATTCTTTTTTTGAATTTGCGAAGAAGGTCACCCCTTATCCAGTGGTCGCCCCCTTATCCGTTGCTGGAGTCCGAATAACACATGTCCATTGGGGTGCCTTTAGTAATTTTTCTGGGGTGTTTCCAACACTTTTTATGGGTTCCTCCGGTGCATTTCTGGGGTGTCTTTAGTACTCTATCCTAGGGTGTAAAACACCACTTTTCGACCCAATTTCGCCGCAAGAGATTATTTTTCCAAAAACATCTACAAAAATGTAAAATAACACAATAAGTATTTAATCGAGTCTAACAATACAGAACATTGAGAACAAAATAGACACATAAATGCGTCTATCAGTCATGAGGTTTTTTCTTGGAAAGGTCACAAATTGAGTCTGTTATTAGCAGCTCAGTTAAGATCTAGAATATGGTTAGACTTTGCAGCTAAGTTTTCATATATCAAGATATGGCAGGTTTTCGTAATGACATTGGGACTAAAGTCTTTACTACCGAACACTTTTGGATCTCAGATGCATCTTCTGTGAAGTGATAAACATAAACCAAGCAATCCCGAGTACCCAAGTACCCAAGTTCTTCTCCTCCTCTAGAATCTGTAAGAATGAAAATTGGAGAAAATAGACGAATAAGGTCAGATGTTGGACTTCACAAGATTGCACAATATTTTAGAAGATAATCCAACAATAAACGGATCATTGTTGATCAAAAAACCTAAGGAATACGAACGTCTGCTTACTGTACTTTTGCTTGGAAGACTAATTCGGTGAATGACAGTCTGCAAACATATCATTCAGAGTTAATTAGAATTACAAACTGAGCATGATTCAGAGTAACTTACCAATGTGGAATATGCTTACTCACATCTTTTTTTTCATGATGAAAAGAAACATTCAGAGTTTTTAAACCTTCTAACAGTGGTGGAGGGATGTCCAAGACTTCGAAATACAAAATATCAGATTTCTGTCGGAAAACCCTTCAAGGAAGTATCAGCGACGCATTCAAATATAATAGTTAAGTTGACAAGATCGAGCAATCCTTAGAAAGCTAGGTTCAGAGTGATGAATTACCTGATTTTGGTGAATCAACATCTCAGACAAGTGGTCAAAACCATGGTACTTAATGGCTGGAGCTATGGGTTGCTGCGAGCAACAGCGGTGAAGAGTAAGTTTGATTTTGGTTGGGTCATCCAAACCAAGATGCCGAGTAACTATTTCCGTGACATTATCAAAAGTTATTACCTTATACATTTAAAAAAGAAGAAGAGACACATAAGTTACTGCAAGAAAGAAACAAAAAATTCAAAAAATAAGACAGCAACAGACATTTGGAACATGAAAGTTCTTACAGCTCTAGAGAGAAATCATCTTCCTTCAGTTTCTCCAGATAATTCAAGCATACAACCTAACACAGCAGAATAAACAATGTTTTCAATTATTGCATATCAATGTGCTCAAGCTTCTTCAACTGGGTTTATTTTCCTTCTCATAGTATAGTTGGCCAAATTCCTACCATCTACATTTAAACATTACCAGAAAGTGTGAGTCACATATACCCAATGATTCAGAACATAATCTAGAAAAGAATAAACATCTGGATAACGACATTGTGTCATAGTATCGACTGGAAGGGGTTTCTGGAAACAAATAATGTCTCCATCGTCAAGCTGAAAGATGTAGATAAAAAAGGCACTATAAGCCAAAATAGAAACAAAAATTAACAGTGAGAAAAAAAAGAATTTTTTTTTTGCAGAAGTTAATGATGTCATTAAGGATAGTGTGGAATGTGAATTCCTTGTATATGTGCTCACATGTAACTGTGGGCTCAAACTTTATTTCCTACCATCAAAAGATGAGGTCTTATCAGATGCTTGCATCAATAAATAACTAAAACTTGCATTTCTGGCTAGAGTACAGAACAAAAAACTAAGCAGACAAACACGAGTCACAGAAATATCAAAGAAGAACAAACCTCAAAAAGTTAAATCTCTTCATCTGGAGAGAATCCAGCCATCTCATTAAGCTTTCTAAGAATTTCATAGGCTTGCCACTTCCCTTCACAAAACGTGCCCCCACATATACCTTATAAATAATAGAAGTGTTTCAACTCAAACAGCGTTTGAATCTTATCTGATAAAAAAAAATGGCAACTCAAACCTCAATTCCTACCGCGGTGCCGGTTGTTCTTTTTGCGGATCGTACAGTTTGAAGAAGAGGTATATCTTCTTGTGTTCTGTCAGGTGGAGGAATAGGATATAATTCCTGTAGACTTGTACATAAGTCAGAACACTGAACAAGACAAGAACCATAATCAGTAAACTAATTTCCATATCTAATTCCAAAACTAATCAGGTGGAGGGTTTTGTATGCCTTGGCAAGTGGATCGGCGAAGTAGGTCTCAACAATAACATTAAGACCGGATAGAGTAGATTTTAGCTGAGAGTAGGCATCAGTGAATGCATTCAACTCCCCACTATCAAGATGCATCACTAGTTTGGGTTCATCAAACTGAATCCATGAAGCACCAGCTGCCTTCAATTCAGCAATAACTTCCCTCTAGGATTCACAATTCACATAACCAATTAGATAAGAATCATAAGATGCACAAGGAAGTAAAGAAATGCATGATGCTCTGTAGAAGGTAAGTTTTCCTTACTTGTAGACTGGAAGAATGCTTCCAAGAAAGGAGAGGTTTCCTTACTTGTAGGGAAGAATGCTTCCAAGAAGGGAGAGGCAAGAGAAGGATTTCTCAGCATCCTTAGCAGGTTTTAATAGCAACAAGATTGCAGGGCCAACAAGGACTAGGACTGTGTCAATTCCAAGCTGTACATTAAAGCAAAAAAACAGTTACTCATAATGGTTGTTGAAACAAGATTTTTTAGCAAAAACTTGAAGTTCCTGTTCTCATGTTGCTACAAATTACACATGCATTATTAACCAGATTCAATATCAAAGAATAAACAGTGCAGTTTATCAAGTACTAACAACAATAGAACTTTGTATAAACAAAACCAACAACCAAATACTAAATCTGAATGCAACAAAATTGAAGTTCCTGTTCATATGTTGCCACAAACTACACATGCAACAAAGAATAAGTACATGGATTCTCACTTATACTAATAACAAAAAAACTTGGTACCAACAAAATAAACATAAACAACAACTAGATACTAGAGTTTGTTCAATAACTTTAATTCCCATCCAACTCCTTCAAAAATTCAGTTCAGATTGACCTCTAAATCATCAACAGACAGGCAACCAACTCTCATCATAATCTAAACCCTCAAATAACATTCTCGAATCATCAATAGAAGGCAACCAATTCGGAGCATCATCATAGGCATCTGATAATAACTTTTCCAAATCATCCTCCAACAGAGAAGAATCCTCCTCCATCTCTCCAACAGTACAAGTACTAGTAGTAGTAGAGGTAGCAATTGGTTCTGCTGCTGCTAGCAACTCTTGCTTTCTCTGTGCAACCTTCTCTTTCACATCAAGTAATTGATTCCTTACAGCCGTCAACTTTTCAATACTATCAATTTCTTCTGGGTTTAGGTTATTCCACCAAAACCCATCATCAGAAACCCTAGTTCTCTCATCATCAGCAACTTTTACTTCTTTAAAATTAATGGTATTTTTTAACCTAGAATTTAAATCATTCCAAGAAATAGAAGAAGAAGAAAAAGTGTAGGGGTTACCACCAGGAGAGATTACTAACAGAGAAATGTCAGCACCGGTAAGACGGCACAAATCAGCGGCTTTATTGAATAGGCCGTGGCGTCTCTTAGTGAAGCACACATTTCTTTTCTGCCTATCTTCAATCTTCTTCATCTCAATCCTTCTCTTACCCATAACTACAATCGAGATTAAGCCCAAAATTGAAGATTTGATGGTAGGGATGATAGTGCAACCGCAGAGATGTTGTTGTTGATACAGGAAAGGAGAGTCTAATCTTTATAGAAACAGAGCGGGAAAGATTTGATGATACTGTAACTGCAGAGATGATGATACAAGAATGGAAACTCTAGTGAATGAAGTTTTATAGAAGGAGATGATGATGCAGGAATGGAAAGTCTAGTTTATAGAAACAGAGCGGGAATAATAACGCGTTTTCTTTTTTGTTGTTTGCTTGGGCGTATCCGCAGAAACATTAGTGGAGGGCCGAAAAAAATAAGAAAGGGTCGTCAAATAGCAATCTTCCGAACTCATTGTCCTACTACTTTTGTTAATTGCTAAATATGTTGTTGATTTAAGTAGTGCTAATGACGGTGATTAACTAATTAAGATTGGCGATTGAATTAGGGTTGTGGTGCTAGTCTATGAGCGAGGCTCATGAGGAACCAGCCAAGAGGACCGAAGCAGATAGAGGTTGATTATGTCGCAAGTGGGACAAACTAACTCTACCTTTCATGTCAAATTATGAAACATTGCGCCATCGGGACTTGAACCTGGGATCTCCTGGAGTGCATGAAGCCTTTGATTATCGGGGATGACCAGCTGAGTTAGGTACTCGTTTCCTATCAAGAATACCTCTGATTTAACTCTCATTACAATTTTGTTGCTTTTAATCGTGTAAAGTGCGTACAAAATTTGATTTTTTTTTCGGAATTGCATATCATAAAATTCAAATCGTAACACCAGTATACGGCTGGGAAAACATGACCACCCAGCTGTCAACAAAAAAGTCTACGGCTAGGAAAGAACTCTCGGTCATAAGTATGATATATAGCTGAAAAATGAAAATATTCTAGGTGTAAATATGAGTCACTGCTGGAAAATGTAAACTTATCGGGTATGATTTGCCATTCTGGAGGTGTTTTTATTCATATCGATGTTAGCTTAGATGCTGACGTTTAGTAATGGTTAATTCAGTTTTATCGTCTTTAACTTATACCCGTTGTGGAGGTGTTTTTATTTTTCACATTGATTTCAGCTATTAATATCGGGTCTGTTAGAGCATTGCTTGGTTGAACCCACCAAGCGTTGGTATGTCAAGTTTGGTTGTCATATTTTAGTGAACCAAAACTCAATTAAGAGTCGCTTGATTATGTACTAGAGTCAACTTCGTATAGGTTAAACTAGAAAGTTATTAGGGTTATGATACATACAAGTATTACTCAAAGACTTGAAGAATATGAAGAAGTAAAGAGCTACATCGACGACATCATCCTTTCTCTTGAGGTTAGTAATAATTGTAAATACCAAGTATGATGCATCAAAGGTCGTAAAACTAAGCATACTCCATCAAAATAGATCACAATCACTCAAATAAAAATCATATTCAATAATAGTTCAAGGAAAATAATCATATAATTATTGCAAATAAAAAGATAAAATAGAATATACCACTTTTTGTTGGAAAAATAGCTTCCTCTATCGCCTCAACAATGGGGTTTAGCTTCTCATATTAATCATGATCTCAAAATATGTGTTTGTTGATCAAAAGATGATTAAAAGAGTGAAAAGTAATAACACAGACTATTTGCAACAGTGTATTGGTGTTGCAAAACAGCTGTTACAATGGAACTGTTACAGACAAATTGTTACTTTATCGCTGATTTTAAGACCCTAAAATAAGACCGCCCTGAACAGCTTAATGTTCTTCAGCTGTTAAAAACCGACACTGTTCTGCGACTGTTTACCGAGCGTCAATGTTCTTCGCGTTCTTCTTCTTCAGCAGCAGCAGCAACAGCAGAAACAGAGTTTGGTAAAGCTCTGGTTTCTTCTTCTCTGGCTCTCCTTAGGTTCCCAAACTCACGAAACCTCTTCTATATGACCCAAGACATCTATTTATATCAAAATACCGATTAAATCTCTCCGAAATCTTCCAAAATCTCTTTCTTTCTCTTCACGGCCAAGTTGCAGCAATTTCTTGTTTTAGGATTTTTACGCGTTTCTGAGCTTTCCTTTTTATTCTAAACTCTTCCTTAGATAGATACAAATCTTTGGGAAGGTTTACAGCGTTTTAATCTCTCTAAAATTCCCTAAAACAGGTCATACACGTGACTTTCCATATTTTCTGTTGTGAGAAAAATTTGTCGATTGAGCCCAGTCTAATCGATTTAAACACCCATATCAGATTCCTAGACCCATAAGGAGTCTATCCTATGAAAATCAGAGGTTTAATTGACCTCAAACTCCTCCAAATCACGATTGCCAAAACTGTTCTTTAACTGCACTTTTTTCCCGCCAAAATCCTGGTTTTTGAATGTTGAAGATGGTTGCCCCTTATCCAGAGTAGGGGTGCGATTAGCAACTGCCTGGAAATGGGATGCCCTTTAGTAATTAGGTTACCCCTTATCCAAAGTGAGAGTCCGAATAGCAAATGTCCTCCGGGTGCTTTCCGATAATTTTTCGAGCCAATTTTTTCCAAAAATGTTTATTAGCCAAAAATACCTACAAATAAATAAAACACCATAGTAAGTACAAAAATGAGTCCTAACAAGGTCCCGGGATTTTTCTGCGTATGTGGTTACCTCGTTAACAAAATCTTGTTGTCTTTTACTTTTCTATTTTCGCAATTATAATTATTTTATTATAATTAGAAGTAAAATACACAAACGTTAATTCCTAATTACTTGATAGAAATCCTATAGAGTTTGGTTATGTCCGAACCTATTATCAAGTAATCACACTTTGATTGTTGTATTGTCTCGATCTCATATCCATAGACGATCACACAAAGTGTGAATACCGATTCGTTGTATTGTCTCAACTTTGTCCATAGACAATCACCTTCGGAAAAAGGACTTATAGGTGGAAGAGTTTTAGATTGAGGTATATTTGGGTACCCTCGTATTTTCAGGGTCCCTTAGGGATGGTACACATAAGATATTAACCATTTCACACCAATTGGCAATGCTCCCTGGTGCGATGTTATTGTACCATGTATATGTTTTGCCTATTCGAGACTTCGAATTTTTTTGAAGGCGAAGGACATGATTGTATTCATGCTCTCCCAGTAATTTCAGAGATCGTGAAACGTGTTCTCGAGCATCGCCAGTTTCATCGCCAAGCCTGAACGTTCAAAGGGTGTATTCCTTGAGAAGGGGGACTGAAAAAGCGGGGGTCTAACAACACCACCCAATATTTCGCTTAACAATCTGTATGAACAAACTCGAATATACTTTTAAGAGAATCAACAAGACGCAATCAATTAAAAGTATATCGACAAGTTTATATCTCTCTTCTTGATTTGATTTAATCAAGCAGGAACTGCGAGTTCTAATCAAATACAAGGAATAACTTGGATGGTACCAAAGACCAATATCCAAGGATCAATCAATATCAATCAACAACCGAAGGTCGGATTTCCAATTGATTGATTCAAACGCACAACCTGTATTATTTCAATTATAGAAACAGAGCGGGAATAATAACGCGTTTTCTTTTTTGTTGTTTGCTTGGGCGTATCCGCAGAAACATTAGTGGAGGGCCGAAAAAAATAAGAAAGGGTCGTCAAATAGCAATCTTCCGAACTCATTGTCCTACTACTTTTGTTAATTGCTAAATATGTTGTTGATTTAAGTAGTGCTAATGACGGTGATTAACTAATTAAGATTGGCGATTGAATTAGGGTTGTCGTGCTAGCCTATGAGCGAGGCTCATGAGGAACCAGCCAAGGGGACCGAAGCAGATAGAGGTTGATTATGTCGCAAGTGGGACAAACTAACTCTACCTTTCATGTCAAATTATGAAACATTGCGCCATCGGGACTTGAACCTGGGATCTCCTGGAGTGCATGAAGCCTTTGATTATCGGGGATGACCAACTGAGTTAGGTACCCGTTTCCTATCAAGAATACCTCTGATTTAACTCTCATTACAATTTTGTTGCTTTTAATCGTGTAAAGTGCGTACAAAATTTGATTTTTTTTTCGGAATTGCATATCATAAAATCCAAATCGTAACACCAGTATACGGCTGGGAAAACATGACCACCCAGCTGTCAACAAAAAAGTATACGGCTAGGAAAGAACTCTCGGTCATAAGTATGATATATAGCAGAAAAATGAAAATATTCTAGGTGTAAATATGAGTCACTGCTGGAAAATGTAAACTTATCGGGTATGATTTGCCATTCTGGAGGTGTTTTTATTCATACCGATGTTAGCTTAGATGCTGACGTTTAGTAATGGTTAATTCAGTTTTATCGTCTTTAACTTATACCTGTTGTGGAGGTGTTTTTATTTTTCACATTGATTTCAGCTATTAATATCGGGTCTGTTAGAGCATTGCTTGGTTGAACCCACCAAGCGTTGGTATGTCAAGTTTGGTTGTCATATTTTAGTGAACCAAAACTCAATTAAGAGTCGCTTGATTATGTACTAGAGTCAACTTCGTATAGGTTAAACTAGAAAGTTATTAGGATTATGAGACATACAAGTATTACTCAAAGACTTGAAGAATGTGAAGAAGTAAAGAGCTACATCGACGACATCATCCTTTCTCTTGAGGTTAGTAATATTTGACTTGAATTGTTTCATTCCTAACGTATCTTTCATGTCGTGCTACATTGAAAACATGACTGCAAACCTATGGATAATTATACTCTAGTAGATAGACGTAGTATTAAGGAATTACAATAGGAAGTATAATGCTTATCTTTTGAACTTCGTATATAAGACATCGACATAATCGTACGAATGCTATTGTGATTATGTGTATGGGTAAAGGTGAAGATTTCATCCTAGGAAACAATGTTTACATTCGTTTAAGGGAGTACATTCATAAACTTGTTTTGTGAATCGAAACGGAAATCGCTAGGCTTATTGGTATTGTTATTCATTGCATATCTTTGGATTACCAATATGTGTGATTAGTATAACAGCTCATAACTTGTTATGTATCTTGGTAAAACTACTCACAATGCCTGACTTATGTATTGGTATGACTTTTATTAGTGAAACCGATCTTAAGTAATCACCTAAGATGGTATGATCGGTATTTGTAATTGGTGTGACCGATCCTAGTAATTGGTGTAACAGATCCTAATAATTGGTATGACCGATCACAAAAGAGTTGTATAATCGATCCTTGTAATTGGTAATAACCGGTCCTAGTAATTGGTGTAACCGATCCTAGTAACTGGTGTGACCGGTCACAAGTAATACCGTGGGTATATAACCGGTCCTGGTACTTGATGTAACCGATCCTGGTAACTGATGTATCCGGTCCTAGTAACCATATGGAGGTAGAACCGATCCCTGTGTTTGGTAGAACCGTAAACCCATGATTAATGATTTGATAATTGATATTGATCAATCACATATAGTTTTTGGAAATCGGATGAACCAAATCTAAACTTGTTTGGAAGTGTGGCAAATCGGTTCCAAGATCGTAAATATGAAAGAGGATTTACAAAGATAAAGATGTCGACATACTTTGAATACGTGCAGTAATTCTTACCTTCTATTGTTCAAAGATATTCCTTAATAACTAAAGAAGAATCCTGGACCGAAATAAATTGAGAATCTTTTAATTAAGGTTTTTAGTTTTATATGCTTTTAATTACCAGCGATTAAATGCGTATCTCTGGAAAATAAAAATTGGTAATGTGCACTTACTAATTGAAGATTTTCTAGTGAGATTTCGATAGATATTTGGACAAAGCATTTCCAGGAATTATGAAAACCGATTTGGGAATTATTGCATATCTTGAGAATAATATGTTTTGGAAATTCCTTGGTGTCCAAACTTCCTTGGTCTATAAATACCTAAGTTTGCATTTCGAGCAAACTAATCCTCAGAGCCAGAAAAACAGACCATTAATGCTAGGAGTTAGTGATAATCTAAGGGATTCACAAAGCCATATTAGTTAGAGACCTAGACCCTAAATGACCTGTGATTGCCTATGCTTTAATCAGATAGGCAATGCTAGGGGTTATCCAAGGACTTTAGGTAGTTAACTAGCCACATGACAGGGATGTAACCAAGGTGAACTAGCTAGGTGAAGGAGAATTCTCATCCATATCCATACACTTCATTCCCATCCACAATTTCTCTCCCATGTTCTGTTTTGGTTAAGTTTTTCTTATTCATTGCCACTGATTTTTCTTTGTTCCTTTGCCACTATCATTCACTGCTTCTTTGGTTTACTGTCACTTGTTTCTTCACTTCAATACACACCCAAGTCTCTGTGGTTCGACCCGTACTTGCACATTTGCCACTTTCGACACCGTGCACTTGCGGTTATAATTTGTAGGACCTTTTAGAAGCCTACCAAGTTTTTGGCGCCGCTGCCGGGGACTTGGCTGCTGTTTTGTTGAAGTTTTTCTTGTATCTTAGTTTGCTGTTTTTGCATAACTTGCTGTGCATCTTACTGTTTTGCATTGCATCTTAGGTTAACTGCATCTTAGTGTAACTTGCATTAGCATCTTTCATATTGCATATTAGTTTGCATCTTAGTTTGCATATCACTGCTGTATTGATCCCTCATTACTTCTTTTTCAAGAGAAACTTACTTCTCTTTTTGAGCCAACAGGTGTTGCTGCTGCTGCTTCCTGTTGCTGCTGCCAGCCTCTGCTGATGTACTCCTGCTCTCCTGCTGAGCTGCTGTGGTGCTCCTGCTTGTGCCAGGCCAAGACTGCTACTGAGCTGCTGTGGCTGCTGTTGCAGCCTGTTGCTGTTGAACTACCCCTGTTGCTGCCCTTGCTGCCTGCTGTTCTAGCTGAATTTGAAGCCTGTGAGCTGCTGGGCTTGATGCTGTGCTGCTAAGGCTGAAACCTGCTGAACCAAAGCTGCAGCTAGAACCCAAGCCAAACTGGTCTGTAATACAAGCCAAAGAAGAAAGACCAAAGCCCAACTGGGCCTTGAGTGTTGAAGCAAGTTTAGGAAGATCCAAAGCCCAACTGGGCTTGTGCAACTTAAAAATAGGGACCAAAGCCCAACTGGGCTTCCCTCCAAAAAGGTAAGCCTAAACCCAAACCCAAATTTTTTGGGCTTGTAATTTTTTTCGGTTTGTATTGTTATTCTCTTTTGGGCTTGTAATTGTAATTATCTTTTTGGGCATGTAATAATTATTTTAATTTTAATTTTATTTCTTTCTTTATTTGGGATTGTAATAATTTTAGTTTTATTTTTTATTTTATTTTTTATTTTATTTTTTTTATTTTTTTTTGTGGGTTTGTAATAATTAGTTTTATTTTTATTTCTTTCTTTATTTGGGCTTGTAATTTAGTTGTTTGTTAGGCTTGTAGTTTCTTAATAGTGGGCTTGCTCTAAACTTAACTTTTTGGATTTTGGGCTTGCCTCTTTTGTGAACCAAACTTAACTAAATTTTGGGCTAAAAAAAAAAAAAAAAAATTGCTTCTAATTTCAAAAACCAAATTTTTGCTCCCCATCTTTAAAAACCAAAATGGGCTTTGCCCCTTGCCTTTAAAAACAAAATTTTCATCAACCAAATAGTGGGCTTTATGTCACACTAGTTTCCTTTTTTTCAAATGTGGGCCAACCTCATGCCTTCTATGAATACATGTTTCCCACAATAAAAACTCCATTATCATGTATTGTCTTACCTCAAACCGATAACTTTTTTAAAATAAATGCAAGCATGATACAAATACTTCCAAAATTTCGAGGGTTCGATTCTGAGAACCCCTACACTCATGTAAGAGAGTTTGAACAAATTTGCCGGATTATGCAACCTGAACATATGTCCGAAGACTCTCTGAAATTGCGTTTGTTTACTTTTTCTTTAAAGGAAAAGGCCAAAACATGGTTTTACGGTTTGAGACCACAATCAATCACCACTTGGGAACAACTCACTAATCAATTTTTCCAAAGATTTTTTCCACATCATAGGACCATCGCTATTCGTCAAAATATCAATTGTTTTGTCCAGTTGGATGAGGAAACTGTTTTTGACTATTTTGAACGTTTTAATGATTTGTTGAGCGAATGTCCACACCATGGATTTGAGAAGTGGAGACTTGTCGCTATCCTCTATGAGGGACTAGACTTTAAATCTCGAGTCATGGTTGAGTGTATGTTTAATGGTGAATTTCTTGATAAAACTGTGGACGATGCATGGAAATTTTTAGCTGAGATTGCAGAGAAAACCCGTCAATGGGAATCCATTAGGGAAACTGAGACATTGTCACATGATATAGGTAATGATAAATTGAACTTTGAAAATAGCATGTTTAGTCCTTCCCATGTGTATGATATTGAATATGAACCTAATCTAGAGGAACATGAGTTGACTAATGACACCACAACTGCTAATAGGGACAAGTATGCATATTACTATGATGATGATGATGATGATAATGTTATGTTAGAAGAACATGTCTATGCTGAAAATGTTGTGGAACCTTTGGTTTCAAATACATTAGGCTTTTCTGCCCCGACCTTCATGAATGATATTTCTTCTAGTATTCCATATGCATGTGATGTTGATACTGATTTAGATATTGTGCAATTATCCTGTGAAGAGCGTGACTTAGGTAAATCTTCTGTTGATACTAATGATCCTATGCATGAAAACATAGTTGATGTGTCTGATTTCATACTTAAGCCACAATATATTGCTTCTGTTGATGATAATTTGAATATATCGGATAACCATGATTCTGAATTAGGACTTGTGAAATTGTGTTGTGATGATGAGCATGCTACACAACTTGATTATGATTTAGAAAATGCTGATGTGACTGATAATATTGGTACTTTTGATCTCATGCATGTGAGAAACTTAGATGTCACCTTCTTGCCTAAGTCACAGATTGAGATTATTCCACCCAACCTAGATTTGGTTTGTAACAAAAATTTTAAACCAACTTTTCTGAAGATTTCCAACCTAGGATTGGAACTGTGTGCCTCTCAAGTCCTCTTGGACTATTTTGCATCTAAATACAATACTTTTAAGGAGCCACAGTTGGAATATGCATGTTTGTCCATCCCAAACAAAGTCCATTTTGAGTTAGACCTTGTGAATCATGCACCCCTAAAATGGAAATATTTTGTGCTTAAAAGTAAACCTGCTAAAAATTACAGGTTTGGGGGTGATTCATCCGGTTTTTCACTTTCGCTCTCATTTCAGTCCAATTTTAGTGTTTTGAAACTGTCTATGTTTCAACACTTTGTCTTTTGGGTTGATCCTCAACTCTTTAGACTTTATGTATATAGTGAATTTTTTGTATATAATCTGGTAGGTAGTTTTTAGTGAAATTTTATGTTTTCTTTATATTTTGCTACTCCATGGTGATCGCGGCTGAAATATGTTGGATTCTAACCATGAACAATGGAGTTCGGTTCTTTCTTTCGTCAAATCGGGTAATCTCTTTCCTTTCTCTCAAAACTCAACATGTTCTTCTGATTTGTCCAAGTTATGAATATGTTTATCATTAGAAACATTGAGGACAATGTTTAGTTTAGGTTTGGGGGTATAGAGTAGATACCACGATAACATGTTATAATTGAAAACAGAACTCCCTCTTTTTGAAAAAATTTAAAAAAATAAATAAATAAATAAATAAATAAATAAATGGAGCTCATTTACCTTGAAATGTTGACTCTTGTGCAAATATGTAAACTTTAGGAGTCATAGTCTAGATATTTAGGCACCCTGATTCTAGCACAATTCACATAGTGATAAGAAACTTGCACGCGCACGATCTACCAATACATGTATAGCCTCGATCTTCAAGGTGTTTGATAGGAAGTTAGATTGCCAATCACTTTAGAATACTGAATGAGACTTGACTATCTTGTTCTTTGGTTGGCTGGGATAGAAATTGGAGGATACGTTAAGAAAAGCAACCATAGAATTTGACCGGATGCATTCGATAAGGGCCACTTCTTGCTAAGAGTCATGTAATTATGTTTTTCTTTTTGTTCATGTATCAAAAGTGTCACTATGTTGTAAAGATCAAAGTTATTTCTTCAAAAAAAAAA
>NC_039368.1:112282930-112349355 GCF_003573695.1 Papaver somniferum
AAAAAAAAATCAAAAAAAATCAAAAAATAAATAAATAAATATCAAGTATTTATTTATTCCATGTTTTGTCATGTTAAAGACAATAGTTCTCTCTTGTTCCAAAAATAAAAGAGAGTAATCAATGTAAATAAGAGTCATGTAAAGAGTCATCTTTTTGTTGTAAATAGTCTTGTAATAAGCAAGGAGGGTGCAGCCATCGATGTATAACGCGGGTAAACTGAAATATCACCAACTCATTGGATGAAAATTCACAATTCTCGTAAAGCCGGACAGCTAGCTTGGCTTAGAATTCGGTTCTTAGCCTAAAAACTATCTCTTCGTGATTAGTAGTCATAACTTCAGGTCATTCTAGAAACATGTGTAGATACACTTTACACTCTTATCACGTGTCTTTAGTTGTTATCAGTGCTAGGATTGTGCCTTAGATAGCTAGATTGACATCTCCATTTTGCTGTGAGCTTCTACTGTCTTGCACATGTCACATTTGATGGAATCTGAGCTTATATTTTGTCCTATAACTTTGTAGGTACGTTCTAAGCAAACCTTCACGAGACTTCACTCGTCCACTAGGGACACTTAGTGGTTTAAAAGGCTTAGTGCATATGCTAAATGCATTCGAGAGACCAGCGACAGTGGTATAGGTAGGATTTCCTTAGTTTTGTTTTACTTGAGGACAAGTAAAATTCAGGTTTGGGGGTATTTGATGAGTGCCAAATATTGCATATATTTATCCCTTTTTGTTGGCATTTAACTCATCTTTTGTGCATTAATTCTACATTTTATCCCATATTCTGTATTTTCATTGTTTTCAAGAATAAATATTTTTCTTACTTAATTTTGCATTTTTAGGTAATAAATAAAATCTGGATGACTTGCGGAGCGGAAAAGAGCAGAAAAGTAGTGAAAAGCCGGGAGAAATCACGCAAGGAAGCCGCGAAGAATGGTGCACACAACCTCATTTTCTACACACAAAAACGCCTCCGTTCTCAGCCATCAGATCAGTTCTCAGAAGCATCCGATGGTCGCTCCTTCATAGAGCATCAAAATCTGAAGTCTCTGCCAAGCACCACAGCGCTGAAATTCCAAGCCTTCAGATTAGATGGTAGTTGAATCCAACGGTTGCTCCCTTGCTGTTCATCAAAGTTTGATATCTCCGCCTTACACTACAACACCTAACCTAATCTAGCACCGTTCGTTTCGTTGTATCCCTTCATCCGACGGTCGCTCCTCGCTTGCCTCCGCATCACCGTCCGATCTACCTACCATCTTCGCATCCCGCAGCTCAGAGTCACAAAACATCAAAATTTGATGCGCCCGCTCAACACACTAGTACCTAATATCTATACCCCAAAACAAACGATCCCTAACCCAAATCGTTTTCTCCTCCTTCTTTCTTCTTCTTTCTCCCGACCCTCGTCTGCAACTCCATCATCATCCCTGCCACCACCTGCTCCACCATCTCTACCACCTCACCTCTGCAGCGCCATCACTTCTTCACCATCATCACCCGACACCACACCATCCCCCTAGCCGAGTTGCTTTAACTCCTCTCACCAACTGACCTAGGTGAGGGTTGATAAAACACCTCGAATTAGGGAGCAATTGACGCAATTGGAGGCAGAGAAGGACCGAGAGAGAAGAAAAGAGACATGGGTCGACGTCAATTCAAAGTTTAGGTGAAAAATTTTGGGAATTGAAAAACCCTAATTTCTAATTTTAGGGTTTGAAAAAATTGGGTATTTGTATGCTATAAATAGAGAGTGTGTAGAGCAGTATAACGCGGGTAAACTGAAATATCACCAACTCATTGGGTGAACATTCACAATTCTCGTAAAGCCGGACAGCTAGCTTGGCTTAGAATTCGGTTCTTAGCCTAAAAACTATCTCTTGGTGATTAGTAGTCATAACATCCGATCTTTCTTTACACATGTGTAGATACACTTTACACTCTTATCACATGTCTTTATTTGTTATCAGTGCTAGGATTGTGCCTTTGATAGCTAGATTGACATCTCCATTTTGTTGTGAGCTTAAACTGACTTGCACATGTCACATTTGATGGAATCTGAGCTTATATTTTGACCTAGAACTTTGTAGGTACGTTCTAAGCAAACCTTCACGAGACTTCACTCGTCCACTAGGGACACTTAGTGGTTTAAAAGGCTTAATGCATACGCTAAATGCATTCGAGAGACCAGCGACAGTGGTATAGGTAGGATTTCCTTAGTTTTGTTTTACTTGAGGACAAGTAAAATTCAGGTTTGGGGGTATTTGATGAGTGCTAAAAAGTGCATATTTCTATATATTTTTCTTGGCATTTAACTCATCTTTTGTGCGTTAATTCTACATTTTATCCCATATTCTGTATTTTCTTTGTTTTCAAGAATAAATATTTTTATTAATTAATTTTGCATTTTAAGGTAATAAATAAAGTTTGGATGAATTACGGAGCGAAAAGAGCAGAAAAGTGGTGGAAGCCGAGAAGAATTACGCAAGGAAGCTGTGAAGAATGTTGTGTGCAAGACCAAAAGGCTAGAAATGGGCTCAACAAGGAGGAAATCGATCGTAAAGAATAAATGGGCTCGGAATTACCCCAAGCCCAACTTATCTCCCACACCAAAACCCAAATTCACAACCCACTTCTCCTGTAGCCGTCAGATTGGATCCTCATCTGAATCCAACGGTCGCTTCATCGCCAATACATCAAATTTTCTACAACCGCTTCACACCACAGCACCTTACTCGATCTTGAGCCGTCAGTTTCGTTGTATTTTTGCATCCAACGGTCGCTCATGATCTGTCTCCATCTCGCCGTTAGATCCGTTCCAGAAGATGTTACCCACGGCTCAGCTTTGCAAGACATCAAATCTTGATGTTCCCGATACACACCCTAGAACCCTAACATATTTTCCCAAAACAAACAACACCTAATTCATTCTATCGGGTTTTCTTCATCTCCACCTTCTTCTTCTTCACAGCGCCTCCACCAACTCCACTGCACTGTCGCCATCACTACCACTTGCTCCGCCACCAACTCCACCTCAATCACCACCATACCCACCACGTATAACAACCAAACCCATCACTCTACCTACCTATTACATCAACCTCTCGATCTTTCTTTCTCTCTGAAACCCTAGTTTTAGGGGTTGATGATATAGGTTAGTTAGAGAAGAAATCAAAGGTATGGGAAGATAGAGAAGAAGATATGGAAGCATGGGTCGACGAAATAGAAGAAGAAATCAGAGAGTTAGGTGAGTGAATTTCGTATTTGGTAAAACCCTAGTTTCACTGATTTGGGGGTTTTTGATTTTTTTGAGCTTGCATGTATAAATTGAATGCTTGGGTGACGAATTGACGCATGCCTGGACTAGCCAGTGTGTCAATTAGGTTTAGTTTTAGATTTCTTTGTTTTCCAATTTCAACTTATGCTTCACTGTTTAGTTCTTAGGTTTTGTTTAAATGTTAGTTTCTTCAATTAAATATCAGTTTCATCATGTGAATGTATTTTTCATGTTATGTTTGTGTTAAGTTCTATGTATGTAATGTTTCTTCACATGATCCTGTAATTTCCTTGTTTAAATCTTAGAGAAGACAACTGAACTTTGTTGGTTAGCCATTTGGGTTAGACCCTGTTGAGCTCAAAAATCAGCCATTGAATCTCCCTAGAACACGTTCAACAATTTGATCAAAAATCTGCAGAAGTGTTCTCCATTTTCCGGCCAAAAATATTTTTTTGAATTTGCGAAGAAGGTCACCCCTTATCCGTGGTCGCCCCTTTATCCGTTGCTGGAGTCCGAATAACACATGCATTGGGGTGCCTTTAGTAATTTTTCTGGGGTGTTTCTAACACTTTTTCTGGGTTCCTCCGGTGCATTTCTGGGGTGTCTTTAGTACTCTATCCTAGGGTGTAAAACACCACTTTTCGAGCCAATTTCGCCGCAAGAGCTTATTTTTCCAAAAACATCTACAAAGATATAAAATAACACAATAAGTATTTAATCGAGTCTAACAATACAGAACATTGAGAACAAAATAGACACATAAATGCGTCTATCAAATACCCCCAAACTTATTATTTGCTAGTCCTCAAGAAAAATTCATTTTTGAAAAGTGACCGAGTTAATCTCGGGTGGGTTTATCAGAGGTGTACCCACAAAAAACCATTTACTCCAAAACCTAGCTATCTACGCAGAACCTTAGAAGGCACTAAAGAATCTCCTTGGTTGGCATACAAACATTGACTATAGGAGGAAGTACCCTGATGCGAAATTCCAAAATTCATATATAAGTGACAGAGCTCTACTCAGATAGTTTCACTATGGACATCATAACCGGAGTCAAAACTAATCACATAGATAAATAATGAGATGGATATAGAAAAACATAGATGGTTTTGATGTTTACTAGGTGAATGGTGTTTCCCATATCTGTCTGAAGGCCACTACTAGGATGAACCTATCCTAATGGACTGAGATACCGGTCTGACTAATATCAACACACTGGCATATACAAGGGAACCAGTGATTGACTACATAGAACAATTTTTTTTTTATTAACGACATGAATAGATCTTTTTGGATCCAAGCGCATGATTCTTGTCAGCAGATTACATGATAGTTCCCACGGGTCCTGCATTCCACGCTTGCTTAGACGATGGAGACAGGGAGAACACACACATATTGCTATCCAAGTGTTAATGTTTATTCCGATTGGTCTAATTGGTATGGTCTTTTTTCTTCTTTTTTTTTTCCACTAAAGAATCTCAATCAGTCTATTCTACCCTAGCAGTGGTAACAACTTGAATCGTGGGACCCACCTACTCTCTTAGAGAAACATAGTTTAAAAACAAAACAAAATAAGAATAGAAGTGAAAAGGACTCAACGAGATATGGTGAAACTATCATGTTATTACTAACACCTGAGCTCTGTGCTTTTATGAATAGACTCTTTCGATGTTTCCATCTAATCAGATTGGTTCCTCAACTCCTATAACCAAGATGTTCCCATCCACTTAGATTTGTTAGTGCCAACCTTAATAAGCATAAATTTCTAGGCTCTGGAGTTTATTTATTTATTTTGTAACTGAAAAGTTTCTCACATACCCCCAAACTTAAATCTAACATTTTTCTCAATGTTCTAAGGATAAAATTAAAAGCATGAACAAGGAGAGAAATTGTTACTATTTGAAGCAAAAGAGTTAAGGAAAGATATTACCGTGTTGCATGAGATTGGGTTACCTCCCAAGAAACGCTAAGTTTAAAGTCTTCAGCCAGACATCGGAAGGAATTAGTCATCTCATAGAATCAAAAAGTAACAGTTGAAATAATTGTAGGTCTTCAAAACCAAAAAGAGCTGACTAAAGGAAACTACACTAACCCAAGAAAGTGAACAAGGATAGCATGCCCTTATCTAGTTTCCTGATTAAGATATTTATATCTAATTGTGGTTCAGGTTCAGGTTCTATGAAAGGGTCTAAATAAAATATTTTCATTGGTTGCGTTTCTTCATAGGTGGGATCCGAATCATTAGGTCCTAGAGTCTGGAAAAACTCAAATAAGAACTTAGAAGCACAAAACAATAACCTAAATAATTGAGGATCCTCTAAGTCAATCAGGTTTGACTTACATAACTGACCACAATGAGAGTAGTGGTCATTCTTAAGAAAATGTGTCGATTCTATCAACCTAAAGTACTTAGGCTTAGTCTCAGAACTTAATAAGTGACACAGTTGAAATTTATACGTTCCCACAATTGGAAGCAAACTATTTGCTGGTAAAACAAATTTAATCTTGGTATTATTGCCTGGGCAAACCACATCAACCAGAGGATGGGTTTCTAATGACTGAACTTCTTCCTGGACATCATTAGGTTCGGAAAAACGAGTATGAGGTAATCTTGTAAAATGGTCGAGGCAGAGATATCAAGTCCAAAATGAGGGATCTTTGTAAGATCTAAAGGTATGGCACAAGGAGAATGATAATCACCACAAAACTTAGATTTTTGGGTATCTCTAGATAGACTAGCTACAATTTCCTTAATTTCTAGATCATTGGAATCCTGAAAATAGTCAATTGATCCTTCGAGGTTATACTCAAGCGACGCATCCTTAATCATATTTAATAGCTCTACGAGTTCATTTTCTTCGTCTAAGACTATTGTTTCTAAGTCGCTAGACTCTAAAACAACATTTTCGGAATAAACCCGTTCCTCTAAAGCATTATCGGCTTCGTAATCAAAAGGAAAAACTACATCGTCTAAAACGGTGGTATCCCTAATCAAATCCTCGTCCTTTTGAATAGGTGAATAATCATAAAAATTATTTGGATTTGAACTAGAATCATTGTAAAGCTCAATTGGATTAATAGATTCCTGATCATTATGCCTACACATTTCAGATTCTTCATTACTACTATCCTCATCATAATAGTACGAAGATGATTGAACCTTATCTAAATAAGTAGTGTCTTTTATTCTAACCTCGTCCTCTAAATTAGGCAAATATTCACTATTTATATCAAGGGTAGAATTAGAAACACTATTTTGGAAATTTAGATCATTTCGAGCAGCATTAGCTAACTGTTCATTTTCTGCCTCTAGACGTGCCTGAATTTCACTGAGCATAACACTTATACGTTCACTACTCTCGTTTATCATCTCAGAATATCGTGTACACTCTTCTTTTAAACTATTCATTGCAACTAAACGTTTATACGTCCTTTTAATCCGTTGTTGGGTCTCTTCTAGGGAAGGAACAGATTCAGAAATATCATAATCAGGACTAGTTTTTAAGTAATTTTCCAAAAACGCGTAACTAGTACTATAATGTTCCTGATTTTCTTGCTCGTAAGACCAATTCGCGTGTGGATAGTAATTGGGCTCACTATGGTATGAACCATAACCTTGAAAAGGATGGCGTTCCCAACCACTATTCCCAACATGGTCATAAAAAGGATGATGTCCATATTCAAATTCAGGTCGATAATCATTGTATTGGCTTATATCATACCAGTTCGACATTCTTAATTGAAAGGGAATTCTACACAATCACAAACAAGGCTGACTCGACCAAATCAAACCTATAGAATCTAGCAAACAAAAAGCATGATGGCTCCACTTATATTGTTTTCTAGACCAGCTTCTATTCCTTCGAAAAGGAATTCGTTACAATTTGAGCACACCCCTCTGGAACCAATCCGAGCTAATGTAAGTTGAATCGAGGAGAGGGAAGCTCAGTGGAGCTTTGATACCCAAGGCCTCACCGCTATCACAAGGCGGCGCAGTCACGCATTCAACTTACAGAAACCATCAAGAACTTTGAAGTATGCTTAAAAGAGTAACCAATATTTTTCGGAAGATTTTCCTACCAAGATCGTTACCCTATCGGTCTCGTTCTAATCATATTTTAAGCTTGGGTTCGCGTTAGGTTTCGTTTACCTAAGGCGGGCAAGAAGGGAACGGTGATGAAATCCGAACCCTTATCTTATATGGCCAGTTCTTTCCCTTTACTAGGAAATTAAAGCAGCCGGTTCAGTCCTCAACATATAATCACCTTAAGGCAGACAGTAAACCTGCTGACAGGAGATTCGCGGGTGTTTAGAAGTTTACCTCCCGTACCAGACGGGCAAAGAACCGTTGTAGTCGACTCGGGCCACTGACTCCGGTGTCAGTGTGCGAACCCGAGGGGCCGAGACGATATTGTAATCGTCTTCCTTCCCTGCAAACAGTTTATGTTTAATTTTTTTTTTTTTTATATAACCCTTTCGTAGGGTTTAAAATTAAAATAAATTATCCAAAGTCCAGTCCAATGAAAAGAAATACAAAAAATAATAATAATAATTACAATAAAAATAAAATGGAAAGTCTCTTTTAAAAAAATAATAATAATTCTCTTTTTTTTTCTCTTTTTTTTGTTTATTTTTTTGCTTTGTCTTTTTTCCTTCTCTTTTAGCTTTAAGCTTTGATTCCAAGGTCTTTAGTATCCAACTTCAAACCTGTAATACAAAGACACAACCAAAAAGACGTAAAAAGAACAAATGGAATAATAAAAAATAATAAAAACCTAAAAATTCTACCTAAGCACAAATCCTCGTCGGCGGCGCCAAAATTTGATGTATTTTCAAATGGTTGTAGTGATAGTGGTAAAAAGATTCGTTTCAGACTTGTGAAGGAAATGAAATTTTAGATTTAATAAAATTATATATACAAAAATATTAACAAGATGAAGAGAGTTACTGGCACTCGGGATTCCACCAATTCTCACATTCATGCAGTTCAATATTTAATTCCGGACAATTAAAGCTCATAAAATAACAAACATCGACTCTAAATCTTTGCCAAGGTAGATTTTATAAAGAATTATATGTAAATCACAAGCACGACGCATCAAAAGTACCTAAGACTAAGCATGCGACATCAAACGAAATTACAAATAATCAAGAAAAATCATAAATCAATTATAATAGTGCAAATAGTCATAAAGAAATTAAATAGAATTACCACATGGGTGAAAAACAGCTTCCTCCGTCGTCCCAGTGATGGGTTCTAGCTCCGCATATTGAAAACACGCTCAAAATTCATTTTTATTGCTCAAAGGGTGTTTACAAGGATGAGAATGGTGATGAAATAATAAAACAGTGAATGTGCGACCCACAAAAAGCGTCCAAAATAAACGACACAGAAGAAGTGCCAGTGAGTCTGTTTCACTGTTGATAAACGACTGTTCCTGCGAGTCTGTTCTTCGTGTTCTTGGTGTTCTTCATCATCAGCAGCAGCAGAAACAGAGTTTCATCAACTCTTGATTTCTCGCTCCTGAGCTCTCCTATCGACCCCAAACTCTCGACACCCCTTCTACTCAACCCCAGCAACCTATTTATAGCCAACAGACCCATCGAATCTCGCTCATTCACTCCATATAATTCTTTTTAACTCGGCAGTAAAGAAAATATTTCTGGGAATATTTTCTTTCCTGTTTCATCTTCTCACGCGTTTTCAAGCCTCCAAATTACCATATTTAACTCCTTCACGCTCCAACAGGCTGTGAGTGTCTTCCATGCACGCACAAAACACGTTGAATCTCCTCCAAATCACATGAAACCCGTGATATATACGAACTGCCCTGTTTTCAACCCGTGAATTATTTAGCATATTCTAGCCAATTCTGGTCGAACCAAACGCCCACAGTGTGTTTAATAGGCCATATCACAACTATCTACCAAAAATCAGCCATTGAATCTCCCTAGAACACGTTCAACAATTCGATCAAAAATCTGCAGAAGTGTTCTCCATTCTCCCGCCAATTTTTTTTTTTTGAATTTGCGAAGAAGGTCACCCCTTATCCAGTGGTCGCCCCCTTATCCGTTGCTGGAGTCCGAATAACACATGTCCCTTGGGGTGTCTTTAGTAATTTTTCTGGGGTGTTTCCAACACTTTTTCTGGGTTCCTCCGGTGCATTTCTGGGGTGTCTTTAGTACTCTATCCTAGGGTGTAAAACACCACTTTTCGAGCCAATTTCGCCGCAAGAGCTTATTTTTCCAAAAACATTTACAAAAATGTAAAATAACACAATCAGTATTTAATCGAGTCTAACAATACAGAACATTGAGAACAAAATAGACACATAAATGCGTCTATCAGTCAGGAGGTTTTTTCTTGGAAAGGTCACTAATTGAGTCTGTTATTAGCAGCTAAGTTAAGATCTAGAATATGGTTAGACTTTGCAGCTAAGTTTTCGTATATCAAGATATGGTAGGTTTTGGTAGTGACATTGGGACTAAAGTCTTTACTACCGAACACTTTTGGGTCTCAGATGCATCTTCTATGAAGTGATAAACATAAACCAAGCAATCCCGAGTACCCAAGTTCTTCTCCTCATCTGAGGAGTAAGTTTGATTTTGGTTGGGTCATCCAAACCAAGATGCCGAGCAACTCTTTCCGTGACATTATCAAAAGTTATTACCTTATACATTTAAAAAAGAAGAAGAGACACATAAGTTACTGCAAGAAAGAAACAAAAAATTCAAAAAATAAGACAGCAACAGACATTTGGAACATGAAAATAGTTACAGCTCTAGAGAGAAATCATCTTCCTTCAGTTTCTCCAGATAATTCAAGCATACAACCTAACACAGCAGAATAAACAATGTTTTCAATTATTGCATATCAATGTGCTCAAGCTTCTTCAACTGGGTTTATTTTCCTTCTCATAGTATAGTTGGCCAAATTCCTACCATCTGCATTTAAACATTACCAGAAAGTGTGAGTCACATATACCCAATGATTCAGAACATAATCTAGAAAAGAATGAACATCTGGATAACGGCATTGTGTCATAGTATCGACTGGAAGGGGTTTCTGGAAACAAATAATGTCTCCATCGTCAAGCTAAAAGATGTAGATAAAAAAGGCACTATAAGCCAAAATAGAAACAAAAATTAACAGTGAGAAAAAAAAGAATATTTTTTTTTTTTGCAGAAGTTAATGATGTCATTAAGGATAGTGTGGAATGTGAATTCCTTGTATATGTGCTCACATGTAACTGTGGGCTCAAACTTTATTTCCTACCATCAAAAGATGAGGTCTTATCAGATGCTTGCATCAATAAATAACTAAAACTTGCATTTCTGGCTAGAGTACAGAACAAAAAACTAAGCAGACAAACACGAGTCACAGAAATATCAAAGAAGAACAAACCTCAAAAAGTTAAATCTCTTCATCTGGAGAGAATCCAGCCATCTCATTAAGCTTTCTAAGAATTTCATAGGCTTGCCACTTCCCTTCACAAAACGTGTCCCCACATATACCTTATAAATAATAAAAGTGTTTCAAACTCAAACAGCGTTTGAATCTTATCTGATAAAAAAAATGGCAACTCAAACCTCAATTCCTACCGCGGTGCCGGTTGTTCTTTTTGCGGATCGTACAGTTAGAAGAAGAGGTATATCTTCTTGTGTTCTGTCAGGTGGAGGAATATGATATAATTCCTGTAGAGTTGTACATAAGTCAGAACACTGAACAAGACAAGAACCATGATCAGGAAACTAATTCCCATATCTAAACTCCAAAACTAATCAGGTGGAGGATTTTGTATGCCTTGGAAACAAGATCGGCGAAGTAGGCCTCAACAATAACATTAAGACCAGATAGAGTATATTTTAGCTGACATTAGGCATCAGTGAATGCAACTTCCCGGTATCAAGATGCATCACTAGGAAGTATAGAAATGCATGATGCTCTGTAGCAGGTAAGTTTTCCTTACTTGTAGACTGGAAGAATGCTTCCAAGAAAGGAGAGGTTTCCTTACTTGTAGGGAAGAATGCTTCCAAGAAGGGAGAGGCAAGAGAAGGATTTCTCAGCATCCTTGGCAGGTTTTAATAGCAACAAGATTGCAGGGCCAACAAGGACTAGGACTGTGTCAATTCCAAGCTGTACATTAAATCAAAAAAACAGTTACTCATAATGGTTGTTGAAACAAGATTTTTTAGCAAAAACTTGAAGTTCCTGTTCTCATGTTGCTACAAATTACACATGCATTATTAACCAGATTCAATATCAAAGAATAAACAGTGCAGTTTATCAAGTACTAACAACAATAGAACTTTGTATAAACAAAACCAACAACCAAATACTAAATCTGAATGCAACAAAATTGAAGTTCCTGTTCATATGTTGCCACAAACTACACATGCAACAAAGAATAAGTACATGGATTCTCACTTATACTAATAACAAAAAAACTTGGTACCAACAAAATAAACATAAACAACAACTAGATACTAGAGTTTGTTCAATAACTTTAATTCCCATCCAACTCCTTCAAAAATTCAGTTCAGATTGACCTCTAAATCATCAACAGACAGGCAACCAACTCTCATCATAATCTAAACCCTCAAATAACATTCCCGAATCATCAATAGAAGGCAACCAATTCGGAGCATCATCATAGGCATCTGATAATAACTTTTCCAAATCATCCTCCAACAGAGAAGAATCCTCCTCCATCTCTCCAACAGTACAAGTACTAGTAGTAGTAGAGGTAGCAATTGGTTCTGCTGCTGCTAGCAACTCTTGCTTTCTCTGTGCAACCTTCTCTTTCACATCAAGTAATTGATTCCTTACAGCCGTCAACTTTTCAATACTATCAATTTCTTCTGGGTTTAGGTTATTCCACCAAAACCCATCATCAGAAACCCTAGTTCTCTCATCATCAGCAACTTTTACTTCTTTAAAATTAATGGTATTTTTTAACCTATAATTTAAATCATTCCAAGAAATAGAAGAAGAAGAAGAAAAAGTGTAGGGGTTACCACCAGGAGAGATTACTAACAGAGAAATGTCAGCACCGGTAAGACGGCACAAATCAGCGGCTTTATTGAATAGGCCGTGGCGTCTCTTAGTGAAGCACACATTTCTTTTCTGCCTATCTTCAATCTTCTTCATCTCAATCCTTCTCTTACCCATAACTACAATCGAGATTAAGCCCAAAATTGAAGATTTGATGGTAGGGATGATAGTGCAACCGCAGAGATGTTGTTGTTGATACAGGAAAGGAGAGTCTAATCTTTATAGAAACAGAGCGGGAAAGATTTGATGATACTGTAACTGCAGAGATGATGATACAGGAATGGAAACTCTAGTGAATGAAGTTTTATAGAAGGAGATGATGATGCAGGAATGGAAAGTCTAGTTTATAGAAACAGAGCGGGAATAATAACGCGTTTTCTTTTTTGTTGTTTGCTTGGGCGTATCCGCAGAAACATTAGTGGAGGGCCGAAAAAAGTAAGAAAGGGTCGTCAAATAGCAATCTTCCGAACTCATTGTCCTACTACTTTTGTTAATTGCTAAATATGTTGTTGATTTAAGTAGTGCTAATGACGGTGATTAACTAATTAAGATTGGCGATTGAATTAGGGTTGTCGTGCTAGCCTATGAGCGAGGCTCATGAGGAACCAGCCAAGGGGACCGAAGCAGATAGAGGTTGATTATGTCGCAAGTGGGACAAACTAACTCTACCTTTCATGTCAAATTATGAAACATTGCGCCATCGGGACTTGAACCTGGGATCTCCTGGAGTGCATGAAGCCTTTGATTATCGGGGATGACCAACTGAGTTAGGTACCCGTTTCCTATCAAGAATACCTCTGATTTAACTCTCATTACAATTTTGTTGCTTTTAATCGTGTAAAGTGCGTACAAAATTTGATTTTTTTTTCGGAATTGCATATCATAAAATCCAAATCGTAACACAAGTATACGGCTGGGAAAACATGACCACCCAGCTGTCAACAAAAAAGTCTACGGCTAGGAAAGAACTCTCGGTCATAAGTATGATATATAGCTGAAAAATGAAAATATTCTAGGTGTAAATATGAGTCACTGCTGGAAAATGTAAACTTATCGGGTATGATTTGCCATTCTGGAGGTGTTTTTATTCATATCGATGTTAGCTTAGATGCTGACGTTTAGTAATGGTTAATTCAGTTTTATCGTCTTTAACTTATACCCGTTGTGGAGGTGTTTTTATTTTTCAAATTGATTTCAGCTATTAATATCGGGTCTGTTAGAGCATTGCTTGGTTGAACCCACCAAGCGTTGGTATGTCAAGTTTGGTTGTCATATTTTAGTGAACCAAAACTCAATTAAGAGTCGCTTGATTGTGTACTAGAGTCAACTTCGTATAGGTTAAACTAGAAAGTTATTAGGATTATGAGACATACAAGTATTACTCAAAGACTTGAAGAATGTGAAGAAGTAAAGAGCTACATCGACGACATCATCCTTTCTCTCGAGGTTAGTAATATTTGACTTGAATTGTTTCATTCCTAACGTATCTTTCATGTCGTGCTATATTGAAAACATGACTGCAAACCTATGGATAATTATACTCTAGTAGATAGACGTATTATTAAGGAATTACAATAGGAAGTATAATGCTTATCTTTTGAACTTCGTATATAAGACATCGACATAATCGTACGAATGCTATTGTGATTATGTGTATGGGTAAAGGTGAAGATTTCATCCTAGGAAACAATGTTTACATTCGTTTAAAGGAAGTACATTCATAAACTTGTTTTGTGAATCGAAACGGAAATCGCTAGGCTTATTGGTATTGTTATTCATTGTATATCTTTGGATTACCAATATGTGTGATTAGTATAACGGCTCATAACTTGTTATGTATCTTGGTAAAACTACTCACAATGCCTGACTTATGTATTGCTATGACTTTTATTAGTGAAACCGATCTTAAGTAATCACCTAAGATGGTGATCGGTATTTGTAATTGGTGTGACCGATCCTAGTAATTGGTGTAACAGATCCTAATAATTGGTGTGACCGATCACAAAAGAGTTGTATAATCGATCCTTGTAATTGGTATAACCGGTCCTAGTAATTGGTGTAACCGATCCTAGTAACTGGTGTGACCGGTCACAAGTAATACCGTGGGTATATAACCGGTCCTGGTACTTGATGTAACCGATCCTGGTAACTGATGTATCCGGTCCTAGTAACCATATGGAGGTAGAACCGATCCTTGTGTTTGGTAGAACTGTAAACCCATGATTAATGATTTGATAATTGATATTGATCAATCACATATAGTTTTTGGAAATCGGATGAACCAAATCTAAACTTGTTTGGAAGTGTGGCAAATCGGTTCCAAGATCGTAAATATGAAAGAGGATTTACAAAGATAAAGATGTCGACATACTTTGAACACGTGCAGTAATTCTTACCTTCTATTGTTCAAAGATATTCCTTAATAACTAAAGAAGAATCCTGGACCGAAATAAATTGAGAATCTTTTAATTAAGGTTTTTAGTTTTATATGATTTTAATTACCAGCGATTAAATGCGTATCTCTGGAAAATAAAAATTGGTAATGTGCACTTACTAATTGAAGATTTTCTAGTGAGATTTCGATAGATATTTGGACAAAGCATTTCCAGGAATTATGAAAACCGATTTGGGAATTATTGCATATCTTGAGAATAATATGTTTTGGAAATTCCTTGGTGTCCAAACTTCCTTGGTCTATAAATACCTAAGTTTGCATTTCGAGCAAACTAATCCTCAGAGCCAGACAAACTACCTAGTTGTGTTGTTACTGATGGAGCCGTCTAATTTAGATTTAACTTGTACTGGAATCCAGATAGTCAGTGATGTATTTTCAAATGGTTGTAGTGATAATGGTAAAAAGATTCGTTTCAGACTTGTGAAGGAAATGGAATTTTAGATTTAATAAAATTATATATAAAAAAATATTAACAAGATGAAGAGAGTTACTGGCACTCGGGATTCCACCAATTCTCACATTCATGCAGTTCAATATTTAATTCCGGACAATTAAAGCTCATAAAATAACAAACATCGACTCTAAATCTTTGCCAAGGTAGATTTTATAAAGAATTATATGTAAATCACAAGCACGACGCATCAAAAGCACCTAAGACTAAGCATGCGACATCAAACGAAATTACAAATAATCAAGAAAAATCATAAATCAATTATAATAGTGCAAATAGTCATAAAGAAATTAAATAGAATTACCACATGGGTGAAAAACAGCTTCCTCCGTCGTCCCAGTGATGGGTTCTAACTCCGCATATTGAAAACACGCTCAAAATTCATTTTTATTGCTCAAAGGGTGTTTACAAGGATGAGAATGGAGATGAAATAATAAAACAGTGAATATGCGACCCACAGAAAGCGTCCAAAATAAACGACACAGAAGAAGTGTTATTGTTACTGTAGCTCTAAGACCCACACCTACGACCCACGCCTGTGAGTCTGTTTCACTGTTGATAAACGACTGTTCTTGCGAGTCTGTTCTTCGTGTTCTTGGTGATCTTCATCATCATCAGCAGCAGAAACAGAGTTTCATCAACTCTTGATTTCTCGCTCCTGAGCTCTCCTATCGACCCCAAACTCTCGACACCCCTTCTACTCAACCCCGGCAACCTATTTATAGCCAACAGACCCATCGAATCTCGCTCATTCACTCCATATAATTCTCTTTAACTCGGCAGTAAAGAAAATATTTCCGGGAATATTTTCTTTCCTGTTTCATCTTCTCACGCGTTTTCAAGCCTCCAAATTACCATATTTAACTCCTTCACGCTCCAACAGGCTGTGAGGGTCTTCCATGCACGCACAAAACACGTTGAATCTTTTCCAAATCACGTGAAACCCGTGATATACACGAACTGCCCTGTTTTCAACCCGTGAATTTTTTAGATGATATTAGCCAATTCTGGTCGAACCATAGGCCATATCACAACTATCTACCAAAAATCAGCCATTGAATCTCCCTAGAACACGTTCAACAATTCGATCAAAAATCTGCAGAAGTGTTCTCCATTTTCCGGCCAAAAACATTTTTTTGAATTTGCGAAGAAGGTCACCCCTTATCCAGTGGTCGCCCCCTTATCCGTTGCTGGAGTCCGAATAACACATGCATTGGGGTGCCTTTAGTAATTTTTCTGGGGTGTTTCTAACACTTTTTCTGGGTTCCTCCGGTGCATTTCTAGGGTGTCTTTAGTACTCTATCCTAGGGTGTAAAACACCACTTTTCGAGCCAATTTCGCCGCAAGAGCTTATTTTTCCAAAAACATCTACAAAGATATAAAATAACACAATAAGTATTTAAGCGAGTCTAACAATACAGAACATTGAGAACAAAATAGACACATAAATGCGTCTATCAAATACCCCCAAACTTATTATTTGCTAGTCCTCAAGCAAAATTTATTTTTGAAAAGTGACCGAGTTAATCTCGGGTGGGTTTATCAGAGGTGTACCCACAAAAAACCATTTACTCCAAAACCTAGCTATCTACGCAGAACCTTGGAAGGCACTAAAGAATCTCCTTGGTTGGCATACAAACATTGACTATAGGAGGAAGTACCCTGATGCGAAATTCCAAAATTCATATATAAGTGACAGAGCTCTACTCAGATAGTTTCACTATGGACATCATAACCGGAGTCAAAACTAATCACATAGATAAATAATGAGATGGATATAGAAAAACATAGATGGTTTTGATGTTTACTAGGTGAACGGTGTTTCCCATATCTGTCTGAAGGCCACTACTAGGATGAACCTATCCTAATGGACTGAGATACCGGTCTGACTAATATCAACACACTGGCATATACAAGGGAACCAGTGATTGACTACATAGAACAATATTTTTTTTTGATTAACGACATGAATAGATCTTTTTGGATCCAAGCGCATGCTTCTTGTCAGCAGATTACATGATAGTTCCCACGGGTCCTGCATTCCACGCTTGCTTAGACGACGGAGACAGGGAGAACACACACATATTGCTATCCAAGTGTTAATGTTTATTCCGATTGGTCTAATTGGTATGGTCTTTTTTTTTCTTTTTTTTTTCCACTAAAGAATCTCAATCACTCTATTCCACCCTAGCAGTGGTAACAACTTGAATCGTGGGCCCCACCTACTCTCTTAGAGAAACATAGTTTAAAAACAAAACAAAATAAGAATAGAAGTGAAAAGGACTCAACGAGATATGGTGAAACTATCATGTTATTACTAACACCTGAGCTCTGTGCTTTTATGAATAGACTCTTTCGATGTTTCCATCTAATCAGATTGGTTCCTCAACTCCTATAACCAAGATGTTCCCATCCACTTAGATTTGTTAGTGCCAACCTTAATAAGCATAAATTTCTAGGCTCTGGAGTTTATTTATTTATTCTGTAACTGAAAAGTTTCTCACATACCCCCAAAATTAAATCTAACATTGTCCTCAATGTTCTAAAGATAAAATTAAAAGCATGAACAAGGAGAGAAATTGTTACTATTTGAAGCAAAAGAGTTAAGGAAAGATATTACCGTGTTGCATGAGATTGGGTTACCTCCCAAGAAACGCTAAGTTTAAAGTCTTCAGCCAGACATCGGAAGGAATTAGTCATCTCATAGAATCAAAAAGTAACAGTCGAAATAATTGTAGGTCTTCAAAACCAAAAAGAGCTGACCAAAGGAAACTACAATAACCCAAGAAAGTGAACAAGGAAAACATGCCCTTATCTAGTTTCCTGATTAAGATATTTATATCTAATTGTGGTTCAGGTTCTATAAAAGGGTCTAAATAAAATATTTTCATTGGTTGCGTTTCTTCATAGGTGGGATCCGAATCATTAGGTTCTAGAGTCTGGAAAAACTCAAATAAGAACTTAGAAGCACAAAACAATAACTTAAATAATTGAGGATCCTTTAAGTCAATCAGGTTTGACTTACATAACTGACCACAATGAGAGTAGTGGTCATTCTTAAGAAAATGTGTCGATTCTATCAACCTAAAGTACTTAGGCTTAGTCTCAGAACTTAATAAGTGACACATTTGAAATTTATACGTTCCCACAATTGGAAGCAAACTATTTGCTGGGAAAACAAATTCAATCTTGGTATTATTGCCTGGGAAAACCATATCAACCAGAGGATGGGTTTCTAATGACTGAACTTCTTCCTGGACATCATTAGGTTCGGGAAAACGAGTATGAAGGTAATCTTGTAAAATGGTCGAGGCAGAGATATCAAGTCCAAAATGAGGGATCTTTGTAAGAGCTAAAGGTATGGCACAAGGAGAATGATAATCACCCCCAAACTTAGATTTTTGGGTATCTCTAGATAGACTAGCAACAACTTCCTTAATTTCTAGATCATTGGAATACTGAAAATAGTCAATTGCTCCTTCGAGGTTATACCCAAGCGACGCATCCTTACTCATATTTAATAGCTCTACGAGTTCATTTTCTTCGTCTAAGACTATTGTTTCTAAGTCGCTAGACTCTAAAACATCATTTTCGGAATAAACCCGTTCCTCTAAAGCATTATCGGCTTCGTAATCAAAAGGAAAAACTACATCGTCTAAAACGGTGGTATCCCTAATCAAATACTCGGCCTTTTGAATAGGTGAATAATCATAAAAATTATTTGGATTTGAACTAGAATCATTGTAAAGCTCAATTGGATTAATAGATTCCTGATCACTATGCCTACACATTTCAGATTCTTCATTACTACTATCCTCATCATAATAGTACGAAGATGATTGAACCTTATCTAAATAAGTAGTGTCTTTTATTCTAACCTCGTCCTCTAAATTAGGCAAATATTCACTATTGATATCAAGGGTAGAATTAGAAACACTATTTTGGAAATTTAGATCATTTCGAGCAGCATTAGCTAACTGTTCATTTTCTGCCTCTAGACGTGCCTGAATTTCACTGAGCATAACACTTATACGTTCACCACTCTCGTTTATCATCTCAGAATACCGTGTACACTCTTCTTTTAAACTATTCATTGCAACTAAACGTTTATACGTCCTTTTAATCCGTTGTTGGGTCTCTTCTAGAGAAGGAACAGATTCAGAAATATCATAATCAGAACTAGTTTTTAAGTAATTTTCCAAAAACGCGTAACTAGTACTATAATGTTCCTGATTTTCTTGCTCGTAAGACCAATTCGCGTGTGGATAGTAATTGGGCTCACTATGGTATGAACCATAACCTTGAAAATGATGGCGTTCCCAACCACTATTCCCAACATGGTCATAAAAAGGATGATGTCCATATTCAAATTCAGGTCGATAATCATTGTATTGGCTTCTATCATACCAGTTCGACATTCTTAATTGCAAGGGAATTCTAAACAATCACAAACAAGGCTGACTCGACCAAATCAAACCTATAGAATCTAGCAAACAAAAAGCATGATGGCTCCACTTAGATTGTTTTCTAGACCAGCTTCTATTCCTTCGAAAAGGAATTCGTTACAATTTTGGCACACCCCTTTGGAATCAATCCGAGCTAATGTAAGTTGAATCGAGGCGAGGGAAGCTCAGTGGAGCTTTGATACCCAAGGCCTCACCGCTATCACAAGGCGGAGCAGTCACGCATTCAACTTACAGAAACCATCAAGAACTTTGAAGTATGCTTAAAATAGTAACCAATATTTTTCGGAAGATTTTCCTACCAAGCTCGTTACCCTATCGGTCTCGTTCTAATCATATTTTAAGCTTGGGTTCGCGTTAGGTTTCGTTTACCTAAGGCGGGCAAGAAGGGAACGCTGATGAAATCCGAACCCTTACCTTTCATGTCAAATTATGAAACATTGCTCCATCGGGACTTGAACCTGGGATCTCCTGGAGTGCATGAAGCCTTTGATTATCGGGGATGACCAGCTGAGTTAGGTACCCATTTCCTATCAAGAATACCTCTGATTTAACTCTCATTACAATTTTGCTGCTTTTAATCGTGTAAAGTGCGTACAAAATTTTATTTTATTTTCGGAATTGCATATCATAAAATCCAAATCGTAACACCAGTATACGGCTGGGAAAACATGACCACCCAGCTGTCAACAAAAAAGTCTACGGCTAGGAAAGAACTCTCGGTCATAAGTATGATATATAGCTGAAAAGTGAAAATATTCTAGGTGTAAATATGAGTCACTGCTGGAAAATGTAAACTTATCGGGTATGATTTGCCATTCTGGAGGTGTTTTTATTCATATCGATGTTAGCTTAGATGCTGACGTTTAGTAATGGTTAATTCAGTTTTATCGTCTTTAACTTGTACCCGTTGTGGAGGTGTTTTTATTTTTCACATTGATTTCAGCTATTAATATCGGGTCTGTTAGAGCATTGCTTGGTTGAACCCACCAAGCGTTGGTATGTCAAGTTTGGTTGTCATATTTTAGTGAACCAAAATTCAATTAGGAGTCGCTTGATTATGTACTAGAGTCAACTTCGTATAGGTTAAACTAGAAAGTTATTAGGGTTATGAGACATACAAGTATTACTCAAAGACTTGAAGAATGTGAAGAAGTAAAGAGCTACATCGACGACATCATCCTTTCTCTTGAGGTTAATAATATTTGACTTGAATTGTTTCATTCCTAACGTATCTTTCAAGTCGTGCTATATTGAAAACATGACTGCAAAACTATGGATGATTATACTCTAGTAGATAGACGTAGTATTAAGGAATTACAATACGAAGTATAATGCTTATCTTTTGAACTTCGTATATAAGACATCGACATAATCGTATGAATGCTATTGTGATTATGTGTATGGGTAAAGGTGAAGATTTCATCCTAGGAAACAATGTTTACATTCGTTTAAAGGAAGTACATTCATAAACTTGTTTTGTGAATCGAAACGGAAATCGCTAGGCTTATTGGTATTGTTATTCATTGCATATCTTTGGATTACCAATATGTGTGATTAGTATAACGTCTCATAACTTGTTATGTATCTTGGTAAAACTACTCACAATGCCTGACTTATGTATTGGTATGACTTTTATTAGTGAAACCGATCTTAAGTAATCACTTGTCGAATCTCGCTCATTCACTCCATATAATTCTCTTTAACTCGGCAGTAAAGAAAATATTTCTGGGAATATTTTCTTTCCTGTTTCATCTTCTCACGCGTTTTCAAGCCTCCAAATTACCATATTTAACTCCTTCACGCTCAAACAGGCTGTGAGGGTCTTCCATGCACGCACAAAACACGTTGAATCTTCTCCAAATCACGTGAAAACCGTGATATACACGAACTGCCCTGTTTTCAACCCGTGAATTTTTTAGATGATTTTAGCAAATTCTTGTCGAACCAAACGCCCACAGTGTGTTTAATAGGCCATATCACAACTATCTACAAAAAATCAGCCATTGAATCTCCCTAGAACACGTTCAACAATTCGATCAAAAATCTGCAGAAGTGTTCTCCATTTTCCGGCCAAAAACATTTTTTTGAATTTGCGAAGAAGGTCACCCCTTATCCAGTGGTCTCCCCCTTATCCGTTGTTGGAGTCCGAATAACACATGTCCATTGGGGTGCCTTTAGTAATTTTTCTGGGGTGTTTCCAACACTTTTTCTGGGTTCCTCCGGTGCATTTCTGGGGTGTCTTTAGTACTCTATCCTAGGGTGTAAAACACCACTTTTCGACCCAATTTCGCCGCAAGAGCTTATTTTTCCAAAAACATCTACAAAGATATAAAGTAACACAATAAGTATTTAATCGAGTCTAACAATACAGAACATTGAGAACAAAATTGACACATAAATGCGTCTATCAAATACCCCCAAACTTATTATTTGCTAGTCCTCAAGCAAAATTCATTTTTGGAAAGTGACCGAGTTAATCTCGGGTGGGTTTATCAGAGGTGTACCCACAAAAAACCATTTACTCCAAAACCTAGATATCTACGCAGAACCTTGGAAGGCACTAAATAATCTCCTTGGTTGGCATACAAACATTGACTATAGGAGGAAGTACCCTGATGCGAAATTCCAAAATTCATATATAAGTGACAGAGCTCTACTCAGATAGTTTCACTATGGACATCATAACCGGAGTCAAAACTAATCACATAGATAAATAATGAGATGGATATAGAAAAACATAGATGGTTTTGATGTTTACTAGGTGAACGGTGTTTCCCATATCTGTCTGAAGGCCACTACTAGGATGAACCTATCCCAATGGACTGAGATAACGGTCTGACTAATATCAACACACTGGCATATACAAGGGAACCAGTGATTGACTACATAGAACAATATTTTATTTTATTTTGATTAACGGCATGAATAGATATTTTGGATCCAAGCGCATGCTTCTTGTCAGCAGATTACATGATAGTTCCCACGGGTCCAAGCAGTGGTGACAACTTGAATCGTGGGCCCCACCTACTCTCTTAGAGAAACATTGTTTAGAAACAAAAAATAAATAAGAATAGAAGTGAAAAGGACTCAACGAGATATGGTGAAAATATCATGTTATTACTAACACCTGAGCTCTGTGCTTTTATGAATAGACTCTTTCGAAGTTTCCATCTAATCAGATTGGTTCCTCAACTCCTATAACCAAGATGTTCCCATCCACTTAGATTGGTTAGTGCCAATCTTAATAAGCATAAATTTCTAGGCTCTGGAGTTTATTTATTTATTCTGCAACTTAAAAGTTTCTCACATACCCCCAAACTTAAATCTAACATTGTCCTCAATGTTCTAAAGATAAAATTAAAAGCATGAACAAGGAGAGAAATTTTTACTATTTGAAGCAAAAGAGATAAGGAAAGATATTACTGTGTTGCATGAGATTGGGTTACCTCCCAAGAAGCGCTAAGTTTAAAGTCTTCAGCCAGACATCGGAAGGAATTAGTCATCTCATAGAATCAAAAAGTAACAGTCGAAATAATTGTGGGTCTTCGAAACCAAAAGGAGCTGACCAAAGGAAACTACAATAACCCAAGAAAGTGAACAAGGATAACATGCCCTTATCTAGTTTCCTGATTAAGATATTTATATCTAATTGTGGTTCAGGTTCAGGTTCTATGAAAGGGTCTAAATAAAATATTTTCATTGGTTGCGTTTCTTCATAGGTGGGATCCGAATCATTAGGTCCTAGAGTCTGGAAAAACTCAAATAAGAACTTAGAAGCACAAAACAAGAACCTAAATAATTGAGGATCCTCTAAGTCAATTAGGTTTGACTTACATAACTGACCACAATGAGAGTAGTGGTCATTCTTAAGAAAATGTGTCGATTCTATCAACCTAAAGTACTTAGGCTTAGTCTCAGAACTTAATAAGTGACACAATTGAAATTTATACGTTCCCACAATTGGAAGCAAATTATTTGCTGGGAAAACAAATTTAATATTGGTATTATTGCCTGGGCAAACCACATCAACCAGAGGATGGGTTTCTAATGACTGAACTTCTTCCTGGACATCATTAGGTTCGGGAAAACGAGTATGAGGTAATCTTGTAAAATGGTCGAGGCAGAGATATCAAGTCCAAAATGAGGGATCTTTGTAAGAGCTAAAGGTATGGCACAAGGAGAATGATAATCACCCCCAAACTTAGATTTTTGGGTATCTCTAGATAGACTAGCTACAATTTCCTTAATTTCTAGATCATTGGAATACTGAAAATAGTCAATTGCTCCTTCGAGGTTATACTCAAGCGACGCATCCTTACTCATATTTAATAGCTCTACGAGTTCATTTTCTTCGTCTAAGACTATTGTTTCTAAGTCGCTAGACTCTAAAACAGCATTTTCGGAATAAACCCGTTCCTCTAAAGCATTATCGGCTTCGTAATCAAAAGGAAAAACTACATCGTCTAAAACAGTGGTATCCCTAATCAAATCCTCGTCCTTTTGAATAGGTGAATAATCATAAAAATTATTTGGATTTGAACTAGAATCATTGTAAAGCTCAATTGTATTAATAGATTCCTGATCACTACGCCTACACATTTCAGATTCTTCATTACTACTATCCTCATCATAATAGTACGAAGATGATTGAACCTTATCTAAATAAGTAGTGTCTTTTATTCTAACCTCGTCCTCTAAATTAGGAAAATATTCACTATTGATATCAAGGGTAGAATAAGAAACACTATTTTGGAAATTTAGATCATTTCGAGCAGCATTAGCTAACTGTTCATTTTCTGCCTCTAGACGTGCCTGAATTTCACTGAGCATAACACTTATACGTTCACCACTCTCGTTTATCATCTCAGAATACCGTGTACACTCTTCTTTTAAACTATTCATTGCAACTAAACGTTTATACGTCCTTTTAATCCGTTGTTGGGTCTCTTCTAGAGAAGGAACAGATTCATTAATATCATAATCAGGACTAGTTTTTAAGTAATTTTCCAAAAACGCGTAACTAGTATTATAATGTTCCTGATTTTCTTGCTCGTAAGACCAATTCGCGTGTGGATAGTAATTGGGCTCACTATGGTATGAACCATAACCTTGAAAAGGATGGCGTTCCCAACCACTATTCCCAACATGGTCATAAAAAGGATGATGTCCATATTCAAATTCAGGTCGATAATCATTGTATTGGCTTCTATCATACCAGTTCGACATTCTTAATTGCAAGGGAATTCTACACAATCACAAACAAGGCTGACTCGACCAAATCAAACCTATAGAATCTAGCAAAAAAAAAGCATGATGGCTCCACTTAGATTGTTTTCTAGACCAGCTTCTATTCCTTCGAAAAGGAATTCGTTACAATTTGAGCACACCCCTCTGGAATCAATCCGAGCTAATGTAAGTTGAATCGAGGCGAGGGAAGATCAGTGGAGCTTTGATACCCAAGGCCTCACCGCTATCACAAGGCGGCGCAGTCACGCATTCAACTTACAGAAACCATCAAGAACTTTGAAGTATGCTTAAAAGAGTAACCAATATTTTTCGGAAGATTTTCCTACCAAGCTCGTTACCCTATCGGTGTCGTTCTAATAATATTTTAAGCTTGGGTTCGCGTTAGGTTTCATTTACCTAAGGAGGCAAGAAGGGAACGGTGATGAAATCCGAACCCTTATCTTATATGGCCAGTTCTTGCCCTTTACTAGGAAATTAAAGCAGCCGGTTCAGTCCTTAATATATAATCACCTTAAGGCAGACAGTAAACCTGCTGACAGGAGATTCGCGGGTGTTTAGAAGTTTACCTCCCGTACCAGACGGGCGAAGAACCGTTGTAGTCGACTCGGGCCACTGACTCCGGTGTCAGTGTGCGAACCCGAGGGGCCGAGACGATATTGTAACGTCGTCCTTCCCTGCAAACAGTTTATATTTAATTTTTTTTTATATAACCCTTCCGTAGGTTTAAAATTAAAATAAATTGTCCAAAGTCCAGTCCAATAAAAAGAAATACAAAAAATAATAATAATAATTACAAAAAAAATAAAATGGAAAGTCTCTTTTAAAAAATAAATAATAATAATTCTCTTTTTTTCTTTCTTTTTTCTTTATTTTTTTGCTTTGTCTTTTTTCCTTCTCTTTTGGCTTTAAGCTTTGATTCCAAGGTATTTAATATCCAACTTCAAACCTGTAATACAAAGACACAACCAAAGAGACGTAAAAAGAATAAATGGAATAATAAAAAATAATAAAAACCTAAAAATTCTACCTAAGCACAAATCCTCGTCGGCGGCGCCAAAATTTGATGTATTTTCAAATGGTTGTAGTGATAGTGGTAAAAAGATTCGTTTCAGACTTGTGAAGGAAATGGAATTTTTGATTCAATAAAATTATATATACAAAAATATTAACAAGATGAAGAGAGTTACTGGCACTCGGGATTCCACCAATTCTCACATTCATGCAGTTCAATATTTAATTCCGGACAATTAAAGCTCATAAAATAACAAACATCGACTATAAATCTTTGCCAAGGTAGATTTTATAAAGAATTATATGTAAATCACAAGCATGACGCATCAAAAGTACCTAAGACTAAGCATGCGACATCAAACGAAATCACAAATAATCAAGAAAAATCATAAATCAATTATAAGAGTGCAAATAGTCATAAAGAAATTAAATAGAATTACCACATGGGTGAAAAACAGCTTCCTCCGTCGTCCTAGTGATGGGTTCTAACTCCGCATATTGAAAACACGCTCAAAATTCATTTTTATTGCTAAAAGGGTGTTTACAAGGATGAGAATGGAGATGAAATAATAAAACAGTGAATGTGCGATCCACAGAAAGCGTCCAAAATAAACAGCACAGAAGAAGTGCTATTGTTACTGTAGCTCTAAGACCCACACCTACGACCCACGCCAGTGAGTCTGTTTCACTGTTGATAAACGACTGTTCCTGCGAGTCTGTTCTTCATGTTCTTCATCATCAGCAGCAGCAGAAACAGAGTTTCATCAACTCTTGATTTCTCGCTCCAGAGCTCTCCTATCGACCCCAAACTCTCGACACCCCTTCTACTCAACCCCAGCAACCTATTTATAGCCAACAGACCCGTCGAATCTCGCTCATTCACTCCATATAATTCTCTTTAACTCGGCAGTAAAGAAAATATTTCTGGGAATATTTTATTTTCTGTTTCATCTTCTCACGCGTTTTCAAGCCTCCAAATTACCATATTTAACTCCTTCACGCTCCAACAGGCTGTGAGGGTCTTCCATGCACGCACAAAACACGTTGAATATTCTCCAAATCACGTGAAACCCGTGATATACACGAACTGCCCTGTTTTCAACCTGTGAATTGTTTAGCTGATTTTATCCAATTCCGGTCGAACGAAACGCCCACAGTGTGTTTAATAGGCCTTATCACAACTATCTACCAAAAATCATCCATTGAATCTCCCTAAAACACGTTCAACAATTCGATCAAAAATCTGCAGAAGTGTTTTCCATTTTCCGGCCAAAAACATTTTTTTGAATTTGCGAAGAAGGTCACCCCTTATCCGGTGGTCGCCCCCTTATCCGTTGCTGGAGTCCGAATAACACATGTCCATTGGGGTGCCTTTAGTAATTTTTCTGGGGTGTTTCCAACACTTTTTCTGGGTTCCTCCGGTGCATTTCTGGGGTGTCTTTAGTACTCTATCCTAGGGTGTGAAACACCACTTATCGAGCCAATTTCGCCGCAAGAGCTTATTTTTCCAAAAACATCTACAAAGATATAAAATAACACAATAAGTATTTAATCGAGTCTAACAATACAGAACATTGAGAACAAAATAGACACATAAATGCGTCTATCAAATACCCCCAAACTTATTATTTGCTAGTCCTCAAGCAAAATTTATTTTTGAAAAGTGACCGAGTTAATCTCGGGTGGGTTTATCAGAGGTGTACCCACAAAAAACCATTTACTCCAAAACCTAGCTATCTACGCAGAACCTTGGAAGGCACTAAAGAATCTCCTTGGTTGGCATAAAAACATTGACTATAGGAGGAAGTACCCTGATGCGAAATTCCAAAATTCATATATAAGTGACAGAGCTCTACTCAGATAGTTTCACTATGGACATCATAACCGAAGTCAAAACTAATCACATAGATAGATAATGAGATGGATATAGAAAAACATAGATGGTTTTGATGTTTACTAGGTGAACGGTGTTTCCCATATCTGTCTGAAGGCCACTACTAGGATGAACCTATCCTAATGGACTGAGATACCGGTCTGACTAATATCAACACACTGGCATATACAAGGGAACCAGTGATTGACTACATAAAACAATATTTTTTTTTTGATTAACGGCATCAATAGATCTTTTTGGATCCAAGCGCATGCTTCTTGTCAGCAGATTACATGATAGTTCCCACGGGTCCTGCATTCCACGCTTGCTTAGACGACGGAGACAGGGAGAACACACACATATTTCTATCCAAGTGTTAATGTTTATTCCGATTGGTCTAATTGGTATGGTCTTTTTTTTTCTTTTTTTTTTTTCCACTAAAGAATCTCAATCACTCTATTCCACCCTAGCAGTGGTAACAACTTGAATCGTGGGCCCCACCTACTCTCTTAGAGAAACATAGTTTAAAAACAAAACAAAATAAGAATAGAAGTGAAAAGGACTCAACGAGATATGGTGAAACTATCATGTTATTACTAACACCTGAGCTCTGTGCTTTTATGAATAGACTCTTTCGATGTTTCCATCTAATCAGATTGGTTCCTCAACTCCTATAACCAAGATGTTCCCATCCACTTAGATTGGTTAGTGCCAACCTTAATAAGCATAAATTTCTAGGCTCTGGAGTTTATTTATTTATTCTGTAACTGAAAAGTTTCTCACATACCACCAAACTTAAATCTAACATTGTCCTCAATGTTCTAAAGATAAAATTAAAAGCATGAACAAGGAGATAAATTGTTACTATTTGAAGCAAAAGAGTTAAGGAAAGATATTACCGTGTTGCATGAGATTGGGTTACCTCCCAAGAAGCGCTAAGTTTAAAGTCTTCAGCCAGACATCGGAAGGAATTGGTCATCTCATAGAATCAAAAAGTAACAGTCGAAATAATTGTGGGTCTTCAAAACCAAAAAGAGCTGACCAAAGGAAACTACACTAACCCAAGAAAGTGAACAAGGATAACATGCCCTTATCTAGTTTCCTGATTAAGATATTTATATCTAATTGTGGTTCAGGTTCAGGTTCTATGAAAGGGTCTAAATAAAATATTTTCATTGGTTGCGTTTCTTCATAGGTGGGATCCGAATCATTAGGTCCTAGAGTCTGGAAAAACTCAAATAAGAACTTAGAAGCACAAAACAATAACCTAAATAATTGAGGATCCTCTAAGTCAATCAGGTTTGACTTAGATAACTGACCACAATGAGAGTAGTGGTCATTCTTAAGAAAATGTGTCGATTCTATCAACCTAAAGTACTTAGGCTTAGTCTCAGAACTTAATAAGTGACACAATTGAAATTTATACGTTCCCACAATTGGAAGCAAATTATTTGCTGGGAAAACAAATTTAATATTGGTATTATTGCCTGGGCAAACCACATCAACCAGAGGATGGGTTTCTAATGACTGAACTTCTTCCTGGACATCATTAGGTTCGGGAAAACGAGTATGAGGTAATCTTGTAAAATGGTCGAGGCAGAGATATCAAGTCCAAAATGAGGGATCTTTGTAAGAGCTAAAGTTATGGCACAAGGAGAATGATAATCACCCCCAAACTTAGATTTTTGGGTATCTCTAGATAGACTAGCTACAATTTCCTTATAGATCATTGGAATCCTGAAAATAGTCAATTGCTCCTTCGAGGTTATACTCAAGCGACGCATCCTTAACTCATATTTAATAGCTCTACGAGTTCATTTTCTTCGTCTAATACTATTGTTTCTAAGTCGCTAGACTCTAAAACAGCATTTTCGGAATAAACCCGTTCCTCTAAAGCATTATCGGCTTCGTAATCAAAAGGAAAAACTACATCGTCTAAAACGGTGGTATCCCTAATCAAATCCTCTTCCTTTTGAATAGGTGAATAATCATAAAAATTATTTGGATTTGAACTAGAATCATTGTAAAGCTCAATTGGATTAATAGATTCCTGATCACTATGCCTACACATTTCAGATTCTTCATTACTATTATCCTCATCATAATAGTACGAAGATGATTGAACCTTATCTAAATAAGTAGTGTCTTTTATTCTAACCTCGTCCTCTAAATTAGGCAAATATTCACTATTGATATCAAGGGTAGAATTAGAAACACTATTTTGGAAATTTAGATCATTTCGAGCAGCATTAGCTAACTGTTCATTTTCTGCCTCTAGACGTGCCTGAATTTCACTGAGCATAACACTTATACGTTCACCACTCTCGTTTATCATCTCAGAATACCGTGTACACTCTTCTTTTAAACTATTCATTGCAACTAAACGTTTATACGTCCTTTTAATCCGTTGTTGGGTCTCTTCTAGAGAAGGAACAGATTCAGAAATATCATAATCAGGACTAGTTTTTAAGTAATTTTCCAAAAACGCGTAACTAGTACTATAATGTTCCTGATTTTCTTGCTCGTAAGACCAATTCGCGTGTGGATAGTAATTGGGCTCACTATGGTATGAACCATAACCTTGAAAAGGATGGCGTTCCCAACCACTATTCCCAACATGGTCATAAAAAGGATGATGTCCATATTCAAATTCAGGTCGATAATCATTGTATTGGCTTCTATCATACCAGTTCGACATTCTTAATTGCAAGGGAATTCTAAACAATCACAAACAAGGCTGACTCGACCAAATCAAACCTATAGAATCTAGCAAACAAAAAGCATGATGGCTCCACTTAGATTGTTTTCTAGACCAGCTTCTATTCCTCCGAAAAGGAATTCGTTACAATTTGGGCACACCCCTTTGGAATCAATCCGAGCTAATGTAAGTTGAATCGAGGCGAGGGAAGATCAGTGGAGCTTTGATACCCAAGGCCTCACCGCTATCACAAGGCGGCGCAGTCACGCATTCAACTTACAGAAACCATCAAGAACTTTGAAGTATGCTTAAAAGAGTAACCAATATTTTTCGGAAGATTTTCCTACCAAGCTCGTTACCCTATCGGTCTCGTTCTAATCATATTTTAAGCTTGGGTTCGCGTTAGGTTTCGTTTACCTAAGGCGGGGAAGAAGGGAACGGTGATGAAATCCGAACCCTTATCTTATATGGCCAGTTCTTTTCCTTTACTAGGAAATTAAAGCAGCCGGTTCAGTCCTCAACATATAATCACCTTAAGGCAGACAGTAAACCTGGTGACAGGAGATTCGCGGGTGTTTAGAAGTTTACTTCCCGTACCAGACAGGCGAAGAACCGTTGTAGTCGACTCGGGCCACTGACTCCGGTGTCAGTGTGCGAACCCGAGGGGCCGAGACGATATTGTAATCGTCGTCCTTCCCTGCAAACAGTTTATGTTTAATTTTTTTTTTTTTTTATATAACCCTTCCGTAGGGTTTAAAATTAAAATAAATTGTCCAAAGTCCAGTCCAATGAAAAGAAATACAAAAAATAATAATAAAAATTACAAAAAATAAATAAATGGAAAGTCTCTTTTAAAAAATAATAATAATTCTCTTTTTTTTCTTTATTTTTTTGCTTTGTCTTTTTTCCTTCTCTTTTAGCTTTAAGCTTTGATTCCAAGGTCTTTAGTATCCAACTTCAAACCTGTAATACAAAGACACAACCAAAAAGACTTAAAAAGAACAAATGGAATAATAAAAAATAATAAAAACCTAAAAATTCTACCTAAGCACAAATCCTCGTCGGCGGCGCCAAAATTTGATGTATTTTCAAATGGTTGTAGTGATAGTGGTAAAAAGATTCGTTTCAGACTTGTGAAGGAAATGAAATTTTAGATTTAATAAAATTATATATACAAAAATATTAACAAGATGAAGAGAGTTACTGGCACTCGGGATTCCACCAATTCTCACATTCATGCAGTTCAATATTTAATTCCGGACAATTAAAGCTCATAAAATAACAAACATCGACTATAAATCTTTGCCAAGGTAGATTTTATAAAGAATTATATGTAAATCACAAGCATGACGCATCAAAAGTACCTAAGACTAAGCATGCGACATCAAACGAAATCACAAATAATCAAGAAAAATCATAAATCAATTATAATAGTGCAAATAGTCATAAAGAAATTAAATAGAATTACCACATGGGTGAAAAACAGCTTCCTCCGTCGTCCCAGTGATGGGTTCTAGCTCCGCATATTGAAAACACGCTCAAAATTCATTTTTATTGCTCAAAGGGTGTTTACAAGGATGAGAATGGTGATGAAATAATAAAACAGTGAATGTGCGACCCACAGAAAGCGTCCAAAATAAACGACACAGAAGAAGTGCCAGTGAGTCTGTTTCACTGTTGATAAACGACTGTTCCTGCGAGTCTGTTCTTCGTGTTCTTCATCATCAACAGCAGCAGAAACAGAGTTTCATCAACTCTTGATTTCTCGCTCCTGAGCTCTCCTATCGACCCCAAACTCTCGACACCCCTTCTACTCAACCCCAGCAACCTATTTATAGCCAACAGACTCATCGAATCTCGCTCATTAACTCCTGATAGACGCATTTATGTGTCTATTTTGATCTCTTTTATGTATTTTATTAGTACCCATTTGTTCTCATTATGGTGTTTTTATGTTTGTTTAGGTGTTTTTAGAGAAAATACCCTTGTATGGAAAGAGTTGCTCAAAAAGTGTGAGTCACATATACCCAATGATTCAGAACATAATCTAGAAAAGAATGAACATCTGGATAACGGCACTGTGTCATAGTATCGACTGGAAGGGGTTTCTGGAAACAAATAATGTCTCCATCGTCAAGCTAAAAGATGTAGGTAAAAAAGGCACTATAAGCCAAAATAGAAACAAAAATTAACAGTGAGAAAAAAAAGAATTTTTTTTTTTTTTGCAGAAGTTAATGATGTCATTAAGGATAGTGTGGAATGTGAATTCCTTGTATATGTGCTCACATGTAACTGTGGGCTCAAACTTTATTTCCTACCATCAAAAGATGAGGTCTTATCAGATGCTTGCATCAATAAATAACTAAAACTTGCATTTCTGGCTAGAGTACAGAACAAAAAACTAAGCAGACAAACACGAGTCACAGAAATATCAAAGAAGAACAAACCTCAAAAAGTTAAATCTCTTCATCTGGAGAGAATCCAGCCATCTCATTAAGCTTTCTAAGAATTTCATAGGCTTGCCACTTCCCTTCACAAAACGTGTCCCCACATATACCTTATAAATAATAGAAGTGTTTCAAACTCAAACAGCGTTTGAATCTTATCTGATAAAAAAAATGGCAACTCAAACCTCAATTCCTACCGCGGTGCCGGTTGTTCTTTTTGTGGATCGTACAGTTTGAAGAAGAGGTATATCTTCTTGTGTTCTGTCAGGTGGAGGAATAGGATATAATTCCTGTGGAGTTGTACATAAGTCAGAACACTGAACAAGACAAGAACCATAATCAGTAAACTAATTTCCATATCTAAATTCCAAAACTAATCAGGTGGAGGGTTTTGTATGCCTTGGCAAGAGGATCGGCGAAGTAGGTCTCAACAATAACATTAAGACCGGATAGAGTAGATTTTAGCTGAGAGTAGGCATCAGTGAATGCATTCAACTCCCCACTATCAAGATGCATCACTAGTTTGGGTTCATCAAACTGAATCCATGAAGCACCAACTGCCTTCAATTCAGCAATAACTTCCCTCTAGGATTCACAATTCACATAACCAATTAGATAAGAATCATAAGATGCACAAGGAAGTATAGAAATGCATGATGCTCTGTAGCAGGTAAGTTTTCCTTACTTGTAGACTGGAAGAATGCTTCCAAGAAAGGAGAGGTTTCCTTACTTGTAGGGAAGAATGCTTCCAAGAAGGGAGAGGCAAGAGAAGGATTTCTCAGCATCCTTAGCAGGTTTTAATAGCAACAAGATTGCAGGGCCAACGAGGACTAGGACTGTGTCAATTCCAAGCTGTACATTAAAGCAACAAAACGGTTACTCATAATGGTTGTTGAAACAAGATTTTTTAGCAAAAACTTGAAGTTCCTGTTCTCATGTTGCTACAAATTACACATGCATTATTAACCAGATTCAATATCAAAGAATAAACAGTGCAGTTTATCAAGTACTAACAACAATAGAACTTTGTATAAACAAAACCAACAACCAAATACTAAATCTGAGTGCAACAAAATTGAAGTTCATGTTCATATGTTGCCACAAACTACACATGCAACAAAGAATAAGTACATGGATTCTCACTTATACTAATAACAAAAAAACTTGGTACCAACAAAATAAACATAAACAACAACTAGATACTAGAGTTTGTTCAATAACTTTAATTCCCATCCAACTCCTTCAAAAATTCAGTTCAGATTGACCTCTAAATCATCAACAGACAGGCAACCAACTCTCATCATAATCTAAACCCTCAAATAACATTCCCGAATCATCAATAGAAGGCAACCAATTCGGAGCATCATCATAGGCATCTGATAATAACTTTTCCAAATCATCCTCCAACAGAGAAGAATCCTCCTCCATCTCTCCAACAGTACAAGTACTAGTAGTAGTAGAGGTAGCAATTGGTTCTGCTGCTGCTAGCAACTCTTGCTTTCTCTGTGCAACCTTCTCTTTCACATCAAGTAATTGATTCCTTACCGCCGTCAACTTTTCAATACTATCAATTTCTTCTGGGTTTAGGTTATTCCACCAAAACCCATCATCAGAAACCCTAGTTCTCTCATCATCAACAACTTTTTCTTCTTTAAAATTAATGGTATTGTTTAACCTATAATTTAAATCATTCCAAGAAATAGAAGAAGAAGAAAAAGTGTAGGGGTTACCACCAGGAGAGATTACTAACAGAGAAATGTCAGTGTCGGAGGGTAATCAATCCTTAATTATTATTATTCCATAAACTCATATAAATAGAGTTTGAGTATTACAGAAAATCTGGTATTCTCCCAGAATATTATGGTAACTAAATATCTCTAAATATATCATCTCTAAATATAATATATTGTCTATTACACCCCCTTAGTCGTAACGGGAGAGGAGCACACGTTAAGACTAGAACGTAAACGAACAAACAGTACTCGAGGAAGGCCCTTGGTGAAGATATCTGCATATTGACTGTCAGAAGGGATGTGCAAGACATGAATGTCACCGATACGTACACGCTCACGTACAAAATTAATATCAATCTCCACATGTTTAGTGCGTTGGTGCTGGACAGGATCCCCAGTCATGTAAATGGCACTAATGTTATCACAGTAGACAATAGTGGCACGTCGTAACGGGATGTGAAGCTCGAGAAGTAAATTGCGTAACCAAGTAGTCTCAGCAACAACACTGGCAACTCCTCTATATTCGGCCTCCGCACTAGAACGAGATACAGTAGCTTGTCGTTTGGATGACCAAGATATCAGGTTGTCTCCAAGAAAAATGCAGTAGCCAGAGGTCGACCGACGAGAATCCGGACAACCCGCCCAGTCAGCATCAGAGTACGCAGTCAAACCAGTAACAGTGGAAGCGGACAGAAATAAACCGTGATCAAGAGTGCCCTGAAGATACCTGAGAATGCGTTTAATAGCCTGCATATGTGATTCCCTAGGGTCATGCATAAATAAGCAAACCTGCTGCACGGCATAAGAAATGTCGGGGCGGGTGAAAGTCAGGTATTGAAGAGCTCCGGCCAGACTTCTGTATAATGTTGGATCCTTGAGTGCAGGGCCAAATGTAGTACTGAGCTTCGGTTGTGTATCAACTGGAGTAGCGACTGGGTTGCAGTTCGTCATCGATGCACGAGCAATAATATCCTGTGCATATGAAGACTGTGACAGAAACAATCCTGAATCTGAGCGGGTCACAGTGATACCCAGAAATTGGTGTAACGCACCAAGATCAGTCATAGCAAATTCATGTTTCATTAACTCAATGAAACGACCTAGAAGGGCATCAGTAGAAGCGGTTAAAACAATATCATCCACATATAGTAATAAGTATGCAGTTTCCGAACCAGAGTGATAAACAAATAGTGAGGAATCACAAACACTTCCACGAAAACCGCAACCAATAATAAATTGTGCAAAACGTTGAAACCATGCCCGAGGTGCTTGTTTAAGTCCATAAAGAGATCGACGAAGGCGGCAAACATAATCGGGATGAGCGGAATCAACAAAACCCGGTGGTTGATGCATATAAACCGTTTCAGCTAGGTCACCATGAAGAAAAGCATTTTTAACGTCCAGCTGACGAATACCCCAAGAACGTGATGTTGCTATACTGAGCACAGTACGTATAGTCGCTGGTTTAACAACCGGACTAAACGTTTCAAAACAATCAACTCCAACCTGTTGAGACTTGCCATTGGCTACTAGACGAGCCTTGTACCGCTGCAAGGTGCCATCAGCGTGAAACTTGTGACGGAAGAGCCACATAGACCGAATGATATGGGCGTTCCTGGGGCGAGGAACTAGTACCCAAGTGCCGGTCTTAATCATAGCAAGGTATTCGTTCCACATGGAAGCATTCTAGTTAGGGTCTCGAAGAGCATAAAGATAAGAACGTGGAAGAGGGGAAATTGGAGAGTTGGACTGGACATGAAGGTTCAGTCGCTGAATGGGGAGGAAAATTCCACGGGAAGCCCTAGTAGTTGGGCGAGTAGCTGTTGGAAGAAGTGGGCTAGAAGGGGAGGTCGGAGGGAGTGGGCTGGAGGGGTTGGACGGGGCACTGATGGGCTGTGGAGAGGAGACCGTGTTGGGCTGCACGGTAATGGGCTGGGTAAGGGAGGACGGTGGAGATTCATGGGTAGTGGGCTCAGCAAAAGTGGGATGGGAAGGACGAGTTGGCTTGGAAGGATGAGTGGGCTCGGAAGAAAGAGTGGGCTCAGTGGGAGTGGGCAGGGAAGGACGAGATTGGCGTCGATGAGGGGGAGAGTACAGCTTTGGCTGTAGGTTTGAGACGACTGGGCCGTCAACAGGGACGGAGAAGGATGGAGATGGATGAGTATTAGGAGAGGCTACAGGAGGGGGATATGTGGAGGAGTCTAGGAAGGAGTAAAGAGGATGGATTTGTGGGTCTTGAGAAAGGGAAGAGTCTAGATGAGAGGGACTTGAAAAAGGGAAGATGGTTTCATCAAATGTGACATGTCTTGAAATGATGAATTTGTTTGTGGAAATGTCAAGACAACGATAACCACGATGATTAGATGGAAAACCAAGAAAGACACACCTAGTGGAACGAGGAGCAAGTTTGTGTGGTGTTGTGGAAGAAAGATTAGGGTAGCAAAGACAACCAAAGATGCGAAGATGATCATATGTGGGTTGGCGTCTATATAAGACGGACACCGGAGATTGGAAGCGGAGAATTTTAGTGGGAAGAATGTTGTGTAAGTAGACGGCCATAAGAAGAGAATAGACCCAATATTTATGAGGAACGGAGGCATGGGTCATTAGGGTACGGGTGATATCATTGAATCGGCGAATCATGCGTTCCGCCTTACCATTTTGAGAGGATGTATGAGGACAAGAGAAGCGAAATACTAAGCCGTTTTGACTAGCAAAATTATGAAAAGAGGAATTGTCAAATTCGCGACCCATGTCGCATTGGAATGACTTAATTTGGCGTTCAAATTGAGTTTGAACAAAAGAACGGAATTCCAAAAATTTGGTGAAGACTTGGGATTTGAGTTTTAGTGGAAAAACCCATAGATAATTAGTGAAATCATCCAATAAGAGAAGATAATAACGAAAACCCGTGTCTAAATTCAACGGAGATGTCCATAAATCACTATGAATAATATCAAAAGGAGCAGCACTAGTAGAATGAGAGTCATAAAAGGGAAGACGAACATGTTTGCTAAGTTGACAAGAATGACAAAGATTGGGGGAAAGATTCTTATTACATTTAATAAAAGACTTTGTGCGTAAAGCATCTAAGATAGCCCCGCCAGGCCGAGGCGATTATGCCAAACGTCAGGTGAGCAGACGGCAAGAGAGAATTGGTGAGGTAGTGGCGAAAGGGAGGAATGCACGGCAGAAGTGGTGATGGAATAAAGCTCCCCAGAACTATCACATCGGAGAATAGTCTTCCTCGAATTCAAATCCTTCACAGAAAAACCATAAGGATCAAATTCAACAGACACATGATTATCAGTGGTAAATTTACGAACAGAGATTAAGTTTTTGATGATGGAAGGAACGACAAGAGTATTTTTGAGATGAAGGGTGTGAGATGGAAGATCTATGAACCTAGAGCCACTAGCAGTTACCGGAATGCTGCTGCCATTACCCACTAAGATAGACCGCACATTGCTCGAAGGAAAAACATTATGTAAAGTACCTGGATCTGAGGTGATGTGTGATGTTGCGCCAGTGTCCATGTAGAAGTCATCATCAGGCGCTCGAATGCTCATGGAGCTGTATGCTTCGGCAATATCCGATGGTTGAAGGTATTCCGTTGTAGGAGTGACGTAAGCTTGTGGTGAACGGGCTGCTGAGAAGGTGCGTCCGCGACCACGGCCACGCCCACGGAACTGACGACCTCGGCCACGACCAGAGAGATGATGCTGCTGACTCCAGTAAGGTACATCAGGGTATGGGCTTGGGGGAGACGTCCATTGGGGAGCCCAGTTGGGTGCAGTAGGGTGACGTCTTGGGCCTGGTGGAGTTGGCAGAAGAGCAGCTTGGTGGCCCATCAGGGAACTGGGCTCGGAACGCTGGTGGGCAGACGCTGAGTGAAAACTGCTGGTGACGGAAGAAGAAGTAGCAGGTGAACGCTGGTTGTTGGCAGCCGCAAGAGCAGTATGGGAGCTGTAGTTTGATTGCTTTTCACGACGAATCTCCTCAGTGCGTAATTGAGAGCGAGCAGTGTCAAAAGATGGCATCGATTGTTGGATGAAGGAGGCAACAATATTGTATTCCTCCGGAAGTCCATTGACAAGTTGTATAACCAAACGTTTCTCATCCATTGGAAAATCAAGATCACTTAGTCGATTCGAAAGTGCCTGTAGCTTATCACAATAATCATCAACATTGTTACAATCAACAAATCTTAGATTCACGAACTTACTTTCTAGGTTAGCGGCACGGCTTCCTTTGTTGTCTTGGAAAAGATTTTTAAGATGATTCCATAACTCTTTCGCAGTTTTACCAGTTTTGAGAACTGTAAGCATCAAATCTTTGGCCATGGTGGAGAACATCCATTGACGGCAGAGGGCATCAAGTTGTAGTATGGTGGCAGCATCAAGATCTGGTGGTGGAGCGGAATCGTCAATAAGAAAAAGGAGGTTGTGTGCTTGTAGATGAAGTTGTAAAAGGAAAACCCATGAAGAATATTCATCTTGTTTGATATCTAGAGTAATAGGGATCAAAACTTTGATGTTAGAAACGGCGAAAGCCGGATGTAAGGATTTTTTGTCACTTGCCATGGATGATTATTGGTAATTTAGAGAAAGAAGAAGATGGATCGAGGTTGGCCTCGTGATACCATGTCGGAGGTTAATAAATCCTTAATTATTATTATTCCATAAACTAATATAAATAGAGTTTGAGTATTACAGAAAATCTGGTATTCTCCCAGAATATTATGGTAACTAAATATCTCTAAATATATCATCTCTAAATATAATATATTGTCTATTAGTCAGCACCGGTAAGACGGCACAAATAAGCGGCTTTATTGAATAGGACGTGGCGTCTCTTAGTGAAGCACACATTTCTTTTCTGCCTATCTTCAATCTTCTTCATCTCAATCCTTCTCTTACCCATAACTACAATCGATATTAAGCCCAAAATTGAAGATTTGATGGTAGGAATGATAGTGCAACCGCAGAGATGTTGTTGTTGATACAGGAAAGGAGAGTCTAATCTTTATAGAAACAGAGCGGGAAAGATTTGATGATACTGTAACTGCAGAGATGATGATACAGGAATGGAAACTCTAGTGAATGAAGTTTTATAGAAGGAGATGATGATGCAGGAATGGAAAGTCTAGTTTATAGAAACAGGGCGGGAATAATAACGCGTTTTCTTTTTTGTTGTTTGCTTGGGCGTATCCGCAGAAACATTAGTGGTACCCCTTATCCTGGGGCCGAAAAAAATAAGAAAGGGTCGTCAAATAGCAGTCTTCCGAACTCCTTGTCCTACTGCTTTTGTTAATTGCTAAATATGTTGTTGATTGGGTCCAAGAGCATAGCTCAGCGGTATCCCATCAACTCCAACAAGGAGGAAGTCAGGGTAGATCCCTCCGTAACAGAGGTTTGTATTTAATTAGTTGTATAAAGGGGTTTGGTGGGGTTGGGTTTAGCAGTGGGTCTAGTCCAGCTGGATGGATTTGTGTAGGAGCCTGGGTCCGGCTTTAGCCTATCAAAATAAAATAAACAAAAATGTTGTTGATTTAAGTAGTGCTAATGACTGTGATTAATTAATTAAGATTGGCGATTGAATTAGGGTTGTCGTGCTAGCCTACGAGCGAGGCTCATGAAGAACCAGCCAAGGGGACCGAAGCGGATAAGGGGTTAATTATGTCGCAAGTGGGACAAACTAACTCTACCTTTCATGTCAAATTATGAAACATTGCGCCATCGGGACTTGAACCTGGGATCTCCTGGAGTGCATGAAGCCTTTGATTATCGGGGATGACCAGCTGAGTTAGGTACCCATTTCCTATCAAGAATACCTCTGATTTAACTCTCATTACAATTTTGCTGCTTTTAATCGTGTAAAGTGCGTACAAAATTTTATTTTATTTTCGGAATTGCATATCATAAAATCCAAACCGTAACACCAGTATACGGCTGGGAAAACATGACCACCCAGCTGTCAACAAAAAAGTCTACGGCTAGGAAAGAACTCTCGGTCATAAGTATGATATATAGCTGAAAAATAAAAATATTCTAGGTGTAAATATGAGTCACTGCTGGAAAATGTAAACTTATCGGGTATGATTTGCCATTCTGGAGGTGTTTTTATTCATATCGATGTTAGCTTAGATGCTGACGTTTAGTAATGGTTAATTCAGTTTTATCGTCTTTAACTTGTACCCGTTGTGAAGGTGTTTTTATTTTTCACATTGATTTCAGCTATTAATATTGGGTCTGTTAGAGCATTGCTTGGTTGAACCCACCAAGCGTTGGTATGTCAAGTTTGATTGTCATATTTTAGTGAACCAAAACTCAATTAAGAGTCGCTTGATTATGTACTAGAGTCAACTTCGTATAGGTTAAACTAGAAAGTTATTAGGGTTATGAGACATACAAGTATTACTCAAAGACTTGAAGAATGTGAAGAAGTAAAGAGCTACATCGACGACATCATCCTTTCTCTTGAGGTTAGTAATATTTGACTTGAACTGTTTCATTCATAACGTATTTTTCAAGTCGTGCTATATTGAAAACATAACTCCAAAGCTATGGATGATTATACTCTAGTAGATAGACGTAGTATTAAGGAATTATAATACGAAGTATAATGCTTATCTTTGAACTTCGTATATAAGACATCGACATAATCGTATGAATGCTATTGTGATATGCATATGGGTAAAGGTGAAGATTTCATCCTAGGAAACAATGTTTACATTTGTTTAAAGGAAGTACATTCATAAACTTGTTTTGTGAATCGAAACGGAAATCGCTAGGCTTATTGGTATTGTTATTCATTGCATATCTTTGGATTACCAATATGTGTGATTAGTATAACGGCTCATAACTTGTTATGTATCTTGGTAAAACTACTCACAATGCCTGACTTATGTATTGGTATGTCTTTTATTAGTGAAACCGATCTTAAGTAATCACCTAAGATGGTATGATCGGTATTTGTAATTGGTGTGACCGATCCTAGTAATTGGTGTAACAGATCCTAATAATTGGTGTGACCGATCACAAAAGAGTTGTATAATCGATCCTTGTAATTGGTATAACCGGTCCTAGTAATTGGTGTAACCGATCCTAGTAACTGCTGTGACCGGTCACAAGTAATACCGTGAGTATATAACCGGTCCTGGTACTTGATGTAACCGATCCTGGTAACTGATGTATCCGGTCCTAGTAACCATATGGAGGTAGAACCGATCCTTGTGTTTGGTTGAACCGTAAACCCATAATTAATGATTTGATAATTGATATTGATCAATCACATATAGTTTTTGGAAATCGGATGAACCAAATATAAACTTGTTTGGAAGTATGGCAAATCGGTTCCAAGATCGTAAATATGAAAGAGGATTTACAAAGATAAATATGTCGACATACTTTGAACACGTGCAGTAATTCTTACCTTCTATTGTTCAAAGATATTCCTTAATAACTAAAGGAGAATCCTGGACCGAACTAATTGAGAATCTTTTAATTAAGGTTTTTAGTTTTATATGCTTTTAATTACCAGCGATTAAATGCGTATCTCTGGAAAATAAAAATTGGTAATGTGCACTTACTAATTGAAGATTTTCTAGTGAGATTTCGATAGATATTTGGACAAAGCATTTCCAGGAATTATGAAAACCGATTTGGGAATTATTGCATATCTTGAGAATAATCTGTTTTGGAAATTCCTTGGTGTCCAAATTTCCTTGGTCTATAAATACCTAAGTTTGCATTTCGAGCAAACTAATCCTCAGAGCCAGCAAAACTACCTAGTTGTGTTATTACTGATGGAGCCGTCTAATTTAGATTTAACTTGTACAGGAATCCAGATAGTCAGTGATGTATTTTCAAATGGTTGTAGTGATAGTGGTAAAAAGATTCGTTTCAGACTTGTGAAGGAAATGGAATTTTAGATTTAATAAAATTATATATACAAAAATATTAACAAGATGAAGAGAGTTACTGGCACTCGGGATTCCACCAATTCTCACATTCACGCAGTTCAATATTTAATTCCGGACAATTAAAGCTCATAAAATAACAAACATCGACTCTAAATCTTTGCCAAGGTAGATTTTATAAAGAATTATATGTAAATCACAAGCATGACGCATCAAAAGTACCTAAGACTAAGCATGTGACATCAAACGAAATCACAAATAATCAAGAAAAATCATAAATCAATTATAATAGTGCAAATAGTCATAAAGAAATTAAATTGAATTACCACATGGGTGAAAAACAGCTTCCTCCGTCGTCCCAGTGATGGGTTCTAACTCCGCATATTGAAAACACGCTCAAAATTCATTTTTATTGCTCAAAGGGTGTTTACAAGGATGAGAATGGAGATGAAATAATAAAACAGTGAATGTGCGACCCACAGAAAGCGTCCAAAATAAACGATACAGAAGAAGTCCTATTGTTACTGTAGCTCTAAGACCCACACCTACGACCCACGCCAGTGAGTCTGTTTCACTGTTGATAAACGACTGTTCCTGCGAGTCAGTCTTCGTGTTCTTGGTGTTGTTCATCATCATCAGCAGCAGAAACTGAGTTTCATACACTCTTGATTTCTCGCTCCTGAGCTCTCCTATCGACCCTAAACTCTCGACACCCCTTCTACTCAACCCCAGCAACCTATTTACAGCCAACAGACCCGTCGAATCTCGCTCATTCACTCCATATAATTCTCTTTAACTCGGCAGTAAAGAAAATATTTCCGGGAATATTTTCTTTCCTGTTTCATCTTCTCACGCGTTTTCAAGCCTCCAAATTACCATATTTAACTCCTTCACGCTCCAACAGGCTGTGAGGGTCTTCCATGCACGCACAAAACACGTTGAATCTTCTCCAAATCACGTGAAACCCGTGATATACACGAACTTCCCTGTTTCCAACCCGTGAATTGTTTAGATGATTTTAGCCAATTCTGGTCGAACCAAACGCCCACAGTGTGTTTAATAGGCCATATCACAACTATCTACCAAAAATCAGCCATTGAATCTCCCTAGAACACGTTCAACAATTCGATCAAAAATCTGCAGAAGTGTTCTCCATTTTCCGGCCAAAAACATTTTTTTGAATTTGCGCCCCTTATCCAGTGGTCGCCCCTTATCCGTTGCTGGAGTCCGAATAACACATGTCCATTGGGGTGCCTTTAGTAATTTTTCTGGGGTGTTTCCAACACTTTTTCTGGGTTCCTCCGGTGCATTTCTGGGGTGTCTTTAGTACTCTATCCTAGGGTGTAAAACACCACTTTTCGACCCAATTTCGCCGCAAGAGCTTATTTTTCCAAAAACATCTACAAAGATATAAAATAACACAATAAGTATTTAATCGAGTCTAACAATACAGAACATTGAGAACAAAATAGACACATAAATGCGTCTATCAAATACCCCCAAACTTATTATTTGCTAGTCCTCAAGCAAAATTCATTTTTGAAAAGTGACCGAGTTAATCTCGGGTGGGTTTATCAGAGGTGTACCCACAAAAAACCATTTACTCCAAAACCTAGCTATCTACGCAGAACCTTGGAAGGCACTAAAGAGTCTCCTTGGTTGGCATACAAACATTTACTATAGGAGGAAGTACCCTGATGCGAAATTCCAAAATTCATATGTAAGTGACAAAGCTCTACTCAGATAGTTTCACTATGGACATCATAACCGGAGTCAAAACTAATCACATAGATAAATAATGAGATGGATATAGAAAAACATAGATGGTTTTGATGTTTACTAGGTGAACGGTGTTTCCCATATCTTTCTGAAGGCCACTACTAGGATGAACCTATCCTAATGGACTGAGATACCGGTCTGACTAATATCAACACACTGGCATATACAAGGGAACCAGTGATTGACTACATAGAACAATATTTTATTTTATTTTGATTAACGGCATGAATAGATCTTTTGGATCCAAGCGCATGCTTCTTGTCAACAGATTACATGATAGTTCCCACGGGTCCTAGCAGTGGTAACAACTTGAATCGTGGGCCCCACCTACTCTCTTAGAGAAACATAGTTTAAAAACAAAACAAAATAAGAATAGAAGTGAAAAGGACTCAACGAGATATGGTGAAACTATCATGTTATTACTCTGAGCTCTGTGCTTTTATGAATAGACTCTTTCGATGTTTCCATCTAATCAGATTGGTTCCTCAACTCCTATAACCAAGATGTTCCCATCCACTTAGATTGGTTAGTGCCAACCTTAATAAGCATAAATTTCTAGGCTCTGGAGTTTATTTATTTATTCTGTAACTGAAAAGTTTCACACATACCCCCAAACTTAAATCTAACATTGTCCTCAATGTTCTAAAGATAAAATTAAAAGCATGAACAAGGAGAGAAATTGTTACTATTTGAAGCAAAAGAGTTAAGGAAAGATATTACCGTGTTGCATGAGATTGGGTTACCTCCCAAGAAGCGCTAAGTTTAAAGTCTTCAGCCAGACATCGGAAGGAATTAGTCATCTCATAGAATCAAAAAGTAACAGTCGAAATAATTGTGGGTCTTCAAAACCAAAAAGAGCTGACCAAAGGAAACTACACTAGCCCAAGAAAGTGAACAAGGATAGCATACCCTTATCTAGTTTCCTGATTAAGATATTTATATCTAATTGTGGTTCAGGTTCAGGTCCTATGAAAGGTCTAAATAAAATATTTTCATTGGTTGCGTTTCTTCATAGGTGGGATCTGAATCATTAGGTCCTAGAGTCTGGAAAAACTCAAATAAGAACTTAGAAGCACAAAACAATAACCTAAATAATTGAGGATCCTCTAAGTCAATCAGGTTTGACTTACATAACTGACCACAATGAGAGTAGTGGTCATTCTTAAGAAAATGTGTCGATTCTATCAACCTAAAGTACTTAGGCTTTGCTTAGTCTCAGAACTTAATAAGTGACACAGTTGAAATTTATACGTTCCCACAATTGGAAGCAAACTATTTGCTGGTAAAACAAATTTAATCTTGGTATTATTGCCTGGGCAAACCACATCAACCAGAGGATGGGTTTCTAATGACTGAACTTCTTCCTGGACATCATTAGGTTCGGGAAAACGAGTATGAAGTAATCTTGTAAAATGGTCGAGGCAGAGATATCAAGTCCAAAATGAGGGATCTTTGTAAGAGATAAAGGTATGGCACAAGGAGAATGATAATCACCCCCAAACTTAGATTTTTGGGTATCTCTAGATAGACTAGCTACAATTTCCTTAATTTCTAGATCATTGGAATCCTGAAAATAGTCAATTGCTCCTTCGAGGTTATACTCAAGCGACGCATCCTTACTCATATTTAATAGCTCTACGAGTTCATTTTCTTCGTCTAAGACTATTGTTTTTAAGTCGCTAGACTCTAAAACAGCATTTTCGGAATAAACCCGTTCCTCTAAAGCATTATCGGCTTCGTAATCAAAAGGAAAAACTACATCGTCTAAAACGGTGGTATCCCTAATCAAATCCTCGTCCTTTTGAATAGGTGAATAATCATAAAAATTATTTGGATTTGAACTAGAATCATTGTAAAGCTCAATTGGATTAATAGATCCCTGATCACTATGCCTACACATTTCAGATTCTTCATTACTACTATCCTCATCATAATAGTACGAAGATGATTGAACCTTATCTAAATAAGTAGTGTCTTTTATTCTAACCTCGTCCTCTAAATTAGGCAAATATTCACTATTGATATCAAGGGTAGTATTAGAAACACTATTTTGGAAATTTAGATCATTTCGAGCAGCATTAGCTAACTGTTCATTTTCTGCCTCTAGACGTGCCTGAATTTCACTGAGCATAACACTTATACGTTCACCACTCTCGTTTATCATCTCAGAATACCGTGTACACTCTTCTTTTAAACTATTCATTGCAACTAATCGTTTATACGTCCTTTTAATCCGTTGTTGGGTCTCTTCTAGAGAAGGAACAGATTCAGAAATATCATAATCAGGACTAGTTTTTAAGTAATTTTCCAAAAACGCGTAACTAGTACTATAATGTTCCTGATTTTCTTGCTCGTAAGACCAATTCGCGTGTGGATAGTAATTGGGCTCACTATGGTATGAACCATAACCTTGAAAAGGATGGCGTTCCCAACCACTATTCCCAACATGGTCATAAAAAGGATGATGTCCATATTCAAATTCAGGTCGATAATCATTGTATTGGCTTCTATCATACCAGTTCGACATTCTTAATTGCAAGGGAATTCTACACAATCACAAACAAGGTTGACTCGACCAAATCAAACCTATAGAATCTAGCAAACAAAAAGCATGATGGCTCCACTTAGATTGTTTTCTATACCATCTTTTATTCCTTCGAAAAAGAATTCGTTACAATTTGAGCACACCCCTCTGGAATCAATCCGAGCTAATGTAAGTTGAATCGAGGCGAGGGAAGCTCAGTGGAGCTTTGATACCCAAGGCCTCACCGCTATCACAAGGCGGCGCAGTCACGCATTCAACTTACAGAAACCATCAAGAACTTTGAAGTATGCTTAAAAGAGTAACCAATATTTTTCGGAAGATTTTCCTACCAAGCTCGTTACCCTATCGGTCTCGTTCTAATCATATTTTAAGCTTGGGTTCGCGTTAGGTTTCGTTTACCTAAAGCGGGCAAGAAGGGAACGGTGATGAAATCCGAACCCTTATCTTATATGGCCAGTTCTTGACCTTTACTAGGAAATTAAAGCAGCCGGTTCAGTCCTCAACATATAATCACCTTAAGGCAGACAGTAAACCTGCTGACAGGAGATTCGCGGGTGTTTAGAAGTTTACCTCCCGTACCAGATGGGCGAAGAACCGTTGTAGTCGACTCGGGCCACTGACTCCGGTGTCAGTGTGCGAACCCGAGGGGCCGAGACGATATTGTAATCGTCGTCCTTCCCTGCAAACATTTTATGTTTAAAATTTTTTTTATATAACCCTTCCGTAGGGTTTAAAATTAAAATAAATTGTCCAAAGTCCAGTCCAATGAAAAGAAATACAAATAATAATAATAATAATTACAAAAAAAATAAAATGGAAAGTCTCTTTTAAAAAAAAAAATAATTCTCTTTTTTTTCTTTATTTTTTTGCTTTGTCTTTTTTCCTTCTCTTTTTAGCTTTAAGCTTTGATTCCAAGGTCTTTAGTATCCAACTTCAAACCTGTAATACAAAGACACAACCAAAAAGACGTAAAAAGAACAAATGGAATAAAAAAAAATAATAAAAACCTAAAAATTCTACCTAAGCACAAATCCTCGTCGGCGGCGCCAAAATTTGATGTATTTTCAAATGGTTGTAGTGATAGTGGTAAAAAGATTCGTTTCAGACTTGTGAAGGAAATGAAATTTTAGATTTAATAAAATTATATATACAAAAATATTAACAAGATGAAGAGAGTTACTGGCACTCGGGATTCCACCAATTCTCACATTCATGCAGTTCAATATTTAATTCCGGAATTAAAGCTCATAAAATAACAAACATCGACTCTAAATCTTTGCCAAGGTAGATTTTATAAAGAATTATATGTAAATCACAAGCATGACGCATCAAAAGTACCTAAGACTAAGCATGCGACATCAAACGAAATCACAAATAATCAAGAAAAATCATAAATCAATTATAATAGTGCAAATAGTCATAAAGAAATTAAATAGAATTACCACATGGGTGAAAAACAGCTTCCTCCGTCGTCCCAGTGATGGGTTCTAGCTCCGCATATTGAAAACACGCTCAAAATTCATTTTTATTTCTCAAAGGGTGTTTACAAGGATGAGAATGGTGATGAAATAATAAAACAGTGAATGTGCGACCCACAGAAAGCGTCCAAAATAAACGACACAGAAGAAGTGCCAGTGAGTCTGTTTCACTGTTGATAAACGACTGTTCCTGCGAGTCTGTTCTTCGTGTTCTTGGTGTTCTTCATCATCAGCAGCAGCAGAAACAGAGTTTCATCAACTCTTGATTTCTCGCTCCTGAGCTCTCCTATCGACCCCAAACTCTCGACACCCCTTCTACTCAACCCCAGCAACCTATTTATAGCCAACAGACCCATCGAATCTCGCTCATTCACTCCTGATAGACGCATTTATGTGTCTATTTTGATCTCTTTTATGTATTTTATTAGTACCCATTTGTTCTCATTATGGTGTTTTTATGTTTGTTTAGGTGTTTTTGGAGAAAATACCCTTGTATGGAAAGAGTTGCTCAAAAAGTGATGATTTACACCCCGGAGAAATGTCCTGGAGGCGCCCCAGAAATGTACCGGAAACGTCCCGGAGGAAACCAGAAAAATTACTATTTCAACCCAAGAATTACTATTTCAGCCCAAATTACTAAGGGGACACCAAGACAGGATAGGGGGACACCCCTCTTCTTCATTTGAATATCGTTTTTGGCGGGAAAAATGTTCACAGCACATGAGAATTTTCGATCGAAGAAATGAAGTAGTGGTAGGTCGATTCAATGGCTGAATTTTGGCAGAAAGATGTGATTTAGCCTAAGGAAGATAGTTTGGGTGTCTAATTTGATCGGAATTGGCTGGAAATATCGATTTGATTCTCGAGCTCAAAACAGAGCTACACCGAGTGAACACGACCTGTACACGGTGTTGTGTGTGTTTTGGTTGTGCATGGAAGTGTTTTGGAGGAGTTGGATGACTTATGAGGCATGTATAAGGCTTACTAGAGCGTGCAGGATCAAAGTTTACGTGTGACAAAGTTATAATTGGAAATTATCGTTAACTAAGGGAAGCGAGCAATGACGGATTAAATGGAGAATATACGCAAGTAATGGTCGGATATTTTGGTCCTAAAACACTATAAATACAAGTCAAAAGAGTTTGGAAGGGTTGGAGAGTCTGGGGGATAGTTTAAGAGTCGAAAAAATCAAAAAGAAGAACACGCAGTGAAGAGTTTTCTGCTGGTGTAAACTGAAGAACGCGAAGAATAGACGCGTAGAAGCAGACGTTGTACCCAAGCGTCTGCGACGCTCAAGTGAGGGACGTATTCAACCAGGAAACGGCACTTCCGTTTTGTCGTTGTTCTAACAGCTGTTTGTAACGCTTTAATGCGTTGCAAACAGTGTTGTAAACCATTTTTTCTCCAGTTTCTCTTGATTGTAAACAACTTTTGAGTATCAATGAATCATTTTGAGAGTTTTTCTATCATGAGTAGCTAAATCCAATCCCAGGGGTGACGGAGGAAGCCGTTCTTCCAAAAGTTATGTGGTAAAATTTATTTAAATTTATGCAACTCTTTTATGATTAATTGCACCGAATAAATATGGAGTAAATGATTTTTATTAATCAATTGTGTTTTCTCTTGATGGAGTATGCTTAGTAAATTGCTTTTGATACTTCATGCTCGCGATTAACAATGGATGTTTTCAAAATCTAATTTAGGCAATGATTAGAATCACAATTTCCTTTGATTGGAGTTATATTGTCTAGAATTGCATGATAAGAATTGTTATTGAATCACATAAATTTTGGTGAATGGTGGAATCCTGATCCCCAGTAAAAATTCTCTCCCATATTTTGTTAATATTGTGCATATAATTTTATTTATTTAAATCTAGAAAAAAGTTACCTTCACAAGTTCGAAAGAACCTAGTTTTTACCACTATCTACATCAACATTTGAAAATACAACAAGTTTTTGGCGCCGCCGACGCGGATTTGTGCTTAGGTATAAATATTTTTTTTAGGTTTATTATTTTTTTTAGAATTGTTTGTTCCTTTTTACGTCCTTTTTGTCTTTATTTTGCAGGTTCAAAGTGAAAACTAAGGACTTGGAGAGGAAAAAGCTTAAAGCGAAAAGAGAAGAAAAAAAAGGACAATTTTAGGATTTAATTTTTAATTTTTTTTAGAGTGTGTGAGGAAAACTGTAAATTTTTTTTTTTTTGGACTTTGGACTTTAAACAATTGGACATTATTTTTAAAACCCTACGGAAGGGTTATAAATTAAAAATAAAATTAAATTAAATACAAACTGTTTGCAGGGAAGGACAACAATTACTATATCGTCTCGGCCCCTCGGGTTCGCACACGGCATAGGAGTCGTGGCCCGAGTCGACGAAAACGGTTCATCGCCCGTCTGGTACGGGAGGTAAGTCCAATCGAAACACTCGTGAATCTCCTGCAAGCGGGTTACTGTCTGCCTTAAGGTGATAATTGTTTGAGGACGAACCGGACTGTCATTATTTTCCCAGTAAAGGGCAAGGCCTGGCCTAAACAAGATAAGGGTTCGGATTTCATCACTGTTCTCTTCTTGCCCGCCTTAGGAAAACGAAACCGAACGCGAACCTAAGCTTAAAATTTGGAATAGAACGAGACCGATAGGGTAACGAGCTTAATAGGAAACTCGTTCGAAAAATATTGGTTGCTCTTTAAGCACACTCCAAAGTTCATGATGGTTTCTGTGAGTTGAATGCGTGACTGCGCCGCCTTGTGATAGCGGTGAGGCCTTGGGTATCAAAGCTCTACTAAGCTTCCCTCGCCTCTATTGAACTTACTTTTACTCGGATTGATTCCAGAGGGGTTTTCTCAAATTGCAAAGAATTCCCTTTCGAAAGATAGAAGCTGGTCTAGAAACAATCTAAGTGGAGCCATCATGCTTTTTGCTTGCTAGAATTTATAGGTTTGATTTGGTCGAGTCAGCCTTGTTTGTGATTGTGTAGAATTCCTCTGTAGTTTGTGTTTCCTCGGTGATGAATCCTTTTCAGGAGACGCCACCTGAGATGACGTTACGAGAATATATGTCTAGAAATTCTCGTTATCAAGAGACGTCTTCGGAAATGACTCTTGGTGAATATATGCGTGGGCAGCAATATATGGATACTCCAACTTTTATTGAGGAATCACCTCTAACGATCTATGAGAAATATTATAAACATAGACCATGTAGTTGGGAACAAAGCTTGAGAATTCGTGAATATCAAAAATTATATTGTGATGATGATGAGGAGGAGGATGGTGATGATGATTATAACGATATTTCTAGTTCAAATCCAAATAATTTTAATAATTATTTACCTATTCAAAAGGACGAGGATTTGACTAGAAATACCCCCGTTTTAGACGATGATTACGAAACCGATGATGGTTTAGAGGAACCAGTTTATCTTGAGAGTACTGTTTTCGAGTCAAATGATTTAGAAACACTAGTCTTAGAAGATGATAAACTCGTAGAAATGAGTGAGGATCAACCCAACTTAGAAGAATCTATTGACCATTTCCAGGAATCTGATGACATAGAAATTAGGGAAGTTGTGACTAGTCTTTCTAGAAACACAGAAAACTCTAAGTTTGGGGGTGATTATCATTCTCCGTGTGCTTTAAATCTTAGAAAGTACCTTCCTGTAGGACTTGACATTTGTGCCTCAACCATCTTACAAGATTATCTTCGTACACGTTTTCCCGAACCTAATGATGTCCAGAAAGAAGCTCAGTTGTTAGAAACACATCCTCTGGTTGATGAGGTTAGCCAAGGCAATAATACCAAGATCGACTTTGTTTTCCCACCAAAAACTTTTCTACCAATTGTGGGAACATATAAATTTCAGATGTGTCAATTATTAAGTTTTGAGACTAAACCTAATTACTTTAGGAGATTAGGGTCGACACATCTGTTTAAGGAAGACCACCACTCTTTTTGTGGTCAGCTGTGTAATTCAAATCTGATTGACTTTAAGGATCCCCATTTATTCAGGTTGTTATTATTTTTAATTGAGTTTTTCCAGACTTTTAAACCTGAACTGTTGGATCTTATCTATGAGGAAGTGCATCCAATGAAAATTTTCTATCAAGATCCTTTCATAGAACCTGAATCTGAACCACAATGGGACATAGGTATCTTAATCAGGAAACTAGATAAGTGTATGCAGTACATGTTCATTTTCTTGTCTTGTTGCAGATTCCTTTTACTTGTGATAGCTCTATTTAGTTTTGAAGACCCACAGTTATTTCGACTGTTATTTTATGGTTCGAGTTGACTAATCCTTCCGATGTCTGGCTGAAGACTTTAAACTTAGCACTTGTTGGGAGGTAACCCAATATTCTCATGCAACACGGTAATATCCTTCCTTAACTCTTTTTGCTTCAAGTGGTAACAGTTTCTCCTTGTTCATGCTTTTAATTTTATTTTTAGAAACATTGAGGACAATGTTAGATTTAAGTTTGGGGGTGGGGAAGAAACTTTTTGTTAGTTTTAAGTTGCAATAAATAAACTCCAGAGCCTAGAAATTTACGCCTATTAATGATAGCACTAACCAATCTAAGTGGATGGAAACATTTTTGTTTTAGGAGCTGAGGAACCAATCTGACTAGATGGAAACATATATAGAGTCTATTCATAAAAGCACAGAGCTCAGGTGTTAGAAATAACATGATAGTTTCGCCATATCTCGTCGAGTCCTTTTCACTTTCTATTTTTAGTTTTCTTTTATTTCAAGTGATTTGGTGGGGCACACGATTCAAGTTGTTACCTTTGCTAGGGTGAAATAGAGTGACTGAGTTACCTTTAAAAAAAAAAAAAATTATTAGACTGGACCAGTTAGACCAATCGGAATAAGTATTAACACTTGGATAGCAATATGCGTGTGTTCTCCTTGTTTCCGTCGCCTAAGCAAGAGTGGAATGCAGGACCCGTGGGAACTATCGTGTAATCTGCTGACAAGAAGCATGCGCTTGGATCAAAAAGATCTATTCATGCCGTTAAGTTAAAAAAAAAAAAGAAAAAGAAATGGTTATGTGTAGTCAACTGCTGGTTCCCTTGTATTTGCCAGTTTGTTGATCTAGATTTAAGTTATTGACCACTGGTTCCCTTGTATATGCCAGTGTGTTAATATTAGTCAGACCGGTATCTCAGTCATTTAGGTTAGGTTCACCTTGGCAGAGGCCTTCAGACAGATATGGGAAACACCGTTCGCTTTTCAACCATCTACATTTTTCTTTCCATCTTCTTAATGTTTTCATGTGATTAGTTTGACTCCGAGTATGATGTCCATCGTGAAACTATCTTAGTAGAGCTCTGTCACTTATATGAATTTTAGTATGCTTGAGTGCAAACTCGTGTACATCAATTGGAATTTCGCATTAGGGTTCTTCCTCTTAGAGTCAATAATTGTATGCCAACCAAGGAGGTTCTTTAGTGCTTTCCAAGGTTTTGCGTAGATAGCTAGGGTATGGAGTAAAGGTTTTGAGGGTACACCTCTGGTAAACCCTCCGGAGACAACACTCCGCCACTAGGGCCACCTAGGGGTTCAAATGATTTTCCTTTCTAGAATAAATTTGCTCGAGGACTAGCAAATAATAAGTTTGGGGGTAGTTGATAGACGCATTTATGTGTCTATTTTGATCTCTTTTATGTATTTTATTAGTACCCATTTGTTCTCATTATGGTGTTTTTATGTTTGTTTAGGTGTTTTTGGAGAAAATACCCTTGTATGGAAAGAGTTGCTCAAAAAGTGATGATTTACAACCCGGAGAAATGTCCTGGAGGCGCCCCAGAAATGTACCGGAAACGTCCCGGAGGAAACCAGAAAAATTACTATTTCAACCCAAGAATTACTATTTCAGCCCAAATTACTAAGGGGACACCAAGACAGGATAGGGGGACACCCCTCTTCTTCATTTGAATATCGTTTTTGGCGGGAAAAATGTTCACAGCACATGAGAATTTTCGATCGAAGAAATGAAGTAGTGGTAGGTCGATTCAATGGCTGAATTTTGGCAGAAAGATGTGATTTAGCCTAAGGAAGATAGTTTGGGTGTCGAATTTGATCGGAATTGGCTGGAAATATCGATTTGATTCTCGAGCTCAAAACAGAGCTACACGGAGTGAACACGACCTGTACACGGTGTTGTGTGTGTTTTGGTTGTGCATGGAAGTGTTTTGGAGGAGTTGGATGACTTATGAGGCATGTATACGGCTTACTAGAGCGTGCAAGATCAAAGTTTACGTGTGACAGAGTTATAATTGGAAATTATCATTAACTAAGGGAAGCGAGCAATGACGGATTAAATGGAGAATATACGCAAGCAATGGTCGGATATTTTGGTCCTAGAACACTATAAATACAAGTCAAAAGAGTTTGGAAGGGTTGGAGAGTCTGGGGGATAGTTTAGGAGTCGAAAAAATCAAAAAGAAGAACACGCAATGAAGAGTTTTCTGCTGGTGTAAACTGAAGAACGCGAAGAACAGACGCGTAGAAGCAGTCGTTGTACCCAAGCGTCTGCGACGCTCAAGTGAGGGGCGTATTCAACCAGGAAACGGCACTTCCTTTTTGTCGCTGTTCTAACAGCTGTTTGTAACGCTTTAATGCGTTGCAAACAGTGTTGTAAACCATTTTTTCTCCATTTTCTCTTGATTGTAAACAACTTTTGAGTATCAATGAATCATTTTGGGAGTTTTTCTATCATGAGTAGCTAAATCCAATCCCAGGGGTGACGGAGGAAGCCGTTTTTCCAAAATTTATGTGGTAAAATTTATTTAAATTTATGCAACTCTTTTATGATTAATTGCACCGAATAAATATGGAGTAAATGATTTTTATTAATCAATTGTGTTTTCTCTTGATGGAGTATGCTTAGTAAATTGCTTTTGATACTTCATGCTCGCGATTAACAATGGATGTTTTCAAAATCTAATTTAGGCAATGATTAGAATCACAATTTCCTTTGATTGGAGTTATATTGTCTAGAATTGCATGATAAGAATTGTTATTGAATCACATAAATTTTGGTGGATGGTGGAATCCTGATCCCCAGTAAAAATTCTCTCCCATATTTTGTTAATATTGTGCATATAATTTTATTTATTTAAATCTAGAAAAAAGTTACCTTCACAAGTTCGAAAGAACCTAGTTTTTACCACTGTCTACAACAACATTTGAAAATACAACAACTCCATATAATTATTTTTAACTCGGCAGTAAAGAAAATATTTCTGGGAATATTTTCTTTCCTGTTTCATCTTCTCACGCGTTTTCAAGCCTCCAAATTACCATATTTAACTCCTTCACGCTCCAACAGGCTGTGAGGGTCTTCCATGCACGCACAAAACACGTTGAATCTTCTCCAAATCACATGAAACCCGTGATATACACGAACTTCCCTGTTTTCAACCCGTGAATTGTTTAGCATATTCTAGCCAATTCTGGTCGAACCAAACGCCCACAGTGTGTTTAATAGGCCATATCACAACTATCTACCTAAAATCAGCCATTGAATCTCCCTAGAACACGTTCAACAATTCGATCAAAAATCTGCAAAAGTGTTCTCCATTCTCCCGCCAAATTCTTTTTTTTGAATTTGCGAAGAAGGTCACCCCTTATCCAGTGGTCGCCCCCTTATCCGTTGCTGGAGTCCGAATAACACATGTCCATTGGGGTGCCTTTAGTAATTTTTCTGGGGTGTTTCCAACACTTTTTATGGGTTCCTCCGGTGCATTTCTGGGGTGTCTTTAGTACTCTATCCTAGGGTGTAAAGCACCACTTTTCGACCCAATTTCGCCGCAAGAGATTATTTTTCCAAAAACATCTACAAAAATGTAAAATAACACAATAAGTATTTAATCGAGTCTAACAATACAGAACATTGAGAACAAAATAGACACATAAATGCGTCTATCAGTCAGGAGGTTTTTTCTTGGAAAGGTCACAAATTGAGTCTGTTATTAGCAGCTCAGTTAAGATCTAGAATATGGTTAGACTTTGCAGCTAAGTTTTCATATATCAAGATATGGCAGGTTTTCGTAGTGACATTGGGACTAAAGTCTTTACTACCGAACACTTTTGGATCTCAGATGCATCTTCTGTGAAGTGATAAACATAAACCAAGCAATCCCGAGTACCCAAGTTCTTCTCCTCCTCTAGAATCTGTAAGAATGAAAATTGGAGAAAATAGACGAATAAGGTCAGATGTTGGACTTCACAAGATTGCACAATATTTTAGAAGATAATCCAACAATAAACGGATCATTGTTGATCAAAAAACCTAAGGAATACGAACGTCTGCTTACTGTACTTTTGCTTGGAAGACTAATTCGGTGAATGACAGTCTGCAAACATATCATTCAGAGTTAATTAGAATTACAAACTGAGCATGATTCAGAGTAACTTACCAATGTGGAATATGCTTACTCACATCTTTTTTTTCATGATGAAAAGAAACATTCAGAGTTTTTAAACCTTCTAACAGTGGTGGAGGGATGTCCAAGACTTCGAAATACAAAATATCAGATTTCTGTTGGAAAACCCTTCAAGGAAGTATCAGCGACGCATTCAAATATAATAGTTAAGTTGACAAGATCGAGCAAGCCTTATAAAGCTAGGTTCAGAATGATGAATTACCTGATTGTGGTGAATCAACATCTCAGACAAGTGGTCAAAACCATGGTACTTAATGGCTGGAGCTATGGGTTGCTGCGAGCAACAGCGGTGAAGAGTAAGTTTGATTTTGGTTGGGTCATCCAAACCAAGATGCCGAGTAACTCTTTCCGTGACATTATCAAAAGTTATTACCTTATACATTTAAAAAAGAAGAAGAGACACATAAGTTACTGCAAGAAAGAAACAAAAAATTCAAAAAATAAGACAGCAACAGACATTTGGAACATGAAAGTTCTTACAGCTCTAGAGAGAAATCATCTTCCTTCAGTTTCTCCAGATAATTCAAGCATACAACCTAACACAGCAGAATAAACAATGTTTTCAATTATTGCATATCAATGTGCTCAAGCTTCTTCAACTGGGTTTATTTTCCTTCTCATAGTATAGTTGGCCAAATTCCTACCATCTACATTTAAACATTACCAGAAAGTGTGAGTCACATATACCCAATGATTCAGAACATAATCTAGAAAAGAATAAACATCTGGATAACGACATTGTGTCATAGGATCGACTGGAAGGGGTTTCTGGAAACAAATAATGTCTCCATCGTCAAGCTGAAAGATGTAGATAAAAAAAGGCACTATAAGCCAAAATAGAAACAAAAATTAACAGTGAGAAAAAAAAGAATTTTTTTTTGCAGAAGTTAATGATGTCATTAAGGATAGTGTGGAATGTGAATTCCTTGTATATGTGCTCACATGTAACTGTGGGCTCAAACTTTATTTCCTACCATCAAAAGATGAGGTCTTATCAGATGCTTGCATCAATAAATAACTAAAACTTGCATTTCTGGATAGAGTACAGAAAAAAAAACTAAGCAGACAAACACGAGTCACAGAAATATCAAAGAAGAACAAACCTCAAAAAGTTAAATCTCTTCATCTGGAGAGAATCCATCCATCTCATTAAGCTTTCTAAGAATTTCATAGGCTTGCCACTTCCCTTCACAAAACGTGCCCCCACATATACCTTATAAATAATAGAAGTGTTTCAAACTCAAACAGCGTTTGAATCTTATCTGATAAAAAAATGGCAACTCAAACCTCAATTCCTACCGCGGTGCCGGTTGTTCTTTTTGCGGATCGTACAGTTTGAAGAAGAGGTATATCTTCTTGTGTTCTGTCAGGTGGAGGAATAGGATATAATTACTGTAGACTTGTACATAAGTCAGAACACTGAACAAGACAAGAACCATAATCAGTAAACTAATTTCCATATCTAATTCCAAAACTAATCAGGTGGAGGGTTTTGTATGCCTTGGCAAGTGGATCGGCGAAGTAGGTCTCAACAATAACATTAAGACCGGATAGAGTAGATTTTAGCTGAGAGTAGGCATCAGTGAATGCATTCAACTCCCCACTATCAAGATGCATCACTAGTTTGGGTTCATCAAACTGAATCCATGAAGCACCAGCTGCCTTCAATTCAGCAATAACTTCCCTCTAGGATTCACAATTCACATAACCAATTAGATAAGAATCATAAGATGCACAAGGAAGTAAAGAAATGCATGATGCTCTGTAGCAGGTAAGTTTTCCTTACTTGTAGACTGGAAGAATGCTTCCAAGAAAGGAGAGGTTTCCTTACTTGTAGGGAAGAATGCTTCCAAGAAGGGAGAGGCAAGAGAAGGATTTCTCAGCATCCTTAGCAAGTTTTAATAGCAACAAGATTGCAGGGCCAACAAGGACTAGGACTGTGTCAATTCCAAGCTGTATATTAAAGAAACAAAACAGTTACTCATAATGGTTGTTGAAACAAGATTTTTTAGCAAAAACTTGAAGTTCCTGTTCTCATGTTGCTACAAATTACACATGCATTATTAACCAGATTCAATATCAGAGAATAAACAGTGCAGTTTATCAAGTACTAACAACAATAGAACTTTGTATAAACAAAACCAACAACCAAATACTAAATCTGAATGCAACAAAATTGAAGTTCCTGTTCATATGTTGCCACAAACTACACATGCAACAAAGAATAAGTACATGGATTCTCACTTATACTAATAACAAAAAAACTTGGTACCAACAAAATAAACATAAACAACAACTAGATACTAGAGTTTGTTCAATAACTTTAATTCCCATCCAACTCCTTCAAAAATTCAGTTCAGATTGACCTCTAAATCATCAACAGACAGGCAACCAACTCTCATCATAATCTAAACCCTCAAATAACATTCTCGAATCATCAATAGAAGGCAACCAATTCGGAGCATCATCATAGGCATCTGATAATAACTTTTCCAAATCATCCTCCAACAGAGAAGAATCCTCCTCCATCTCTCCAACAGTACAAGTACTAGTAGTAGTAGAGGTAGCAATTGGTTCTGCTGCTGCTAGCAACTCTTGCTTTCTCTGTGCAACCTTCTCTTTCACATCAAGTAATTGATTCCTTACAGCCGTCAACTTTTCAATAATATCAATTTCTTCTGGGTTTAGGTTATTCCACCAAAACCCATCATCAGAAACCCTAGTTCTCTCATCATCAGCAACTTTTTCTTCTTTAAAATTAATGGCATTGTTTAACCTATAATTTAAATCATTCCAAGAAATAGAAGAAGAAGAAGAAGAAGAAAAAGTGTAGGGGTTACCACCAGGAGAGATTACTAACAGAGAAATGTCAGCACCGGTAAGACGGCACAAATCAGCGGCTTTATTGAATAGGTTGTGGCGTCTCTTAGTGAAGCACACATTTCTTTTCTGCCTATCTTCAATCTTCTTCATCTCAATCCTTCTCTTACCCATAACTACAATCGAGATTAAGCCCAAAATTGAAGATTTGATGGTAGGGATGATAGTGCAACCGCAGAGATGTTGTTGATACAGGAAAGGAGAGTCTAATCTTTATAGAAACAGAGCGGGAAAGATTTGATGATACTGTAACTGCAGAGATGATGATACAGGAATGGAAACTCTAGTGAATGAAGTTTTATAGAATTAGATGATGATGCAGGAATGGAAAGTCTAGTTTATAGAAACAGAGCGGGAATAATAACGCGTTTTATTTTTTGTTGTTTGCTTGGGCGTATCCGCAGAAACATTAGTGGTACCCCTTATCCTGGGGCCGAAAAAAATAAGAAAGGGTCGTCAAATAGCAGTCTTCCGAACTCCTTGTCCTACTGCTTTTGTTAATTGCTAAATATGTTGTTGATTGGGTCCAAGAGCATAGCTCAGCGGTATCCCATCAACTCCAATAAGGAGGAAGTTAGGGTAGATCCCTCCGTAACAGAGGTTTGTATTTAATTAGTTGTATAAAGGGGTTTGGTGGGGTTGGGTTTAGCAGTGGGGCTAGTCCAGCTGGATGGATTTGTGTAGGAGCCTGGGTCCGGCTTTAGCCTATCAAAATAAAATAAACAAAAATGTTGTTGATTTAAGTAGTGCTAATGACTGTGATTAATTAATTAAGATTGGCGATTGAATTAGGGTTGTCGTGCTAGCCTACGAGCGAGGCTCATGAAGAACCAGCCAAGGGGACCGAAGCGGATAAGGGGTTAATTATGTCGCAAGTGGGACAAACTAACTCTACTTTTTATGTCAAATTATGAAACATTGCTCCATCGGGACTTGAACCTGGGATCTCCTGGAGTGCATGAAGCCTTTGATTATCGGGGATGACCAGCTGAGTTAGGTACCCATTTCCTATCAAGAATACCTCTGATTTAACTCTCATTACAATTTTGCTGCTTTTAATCGTGTAAAGTGCGTAAAAAATTTTATTTTATTTTCGGAATTGCATATCATAAAATCCAAATCGTAACACCAGTATACGGATGGGAAAACATGACCACCCAGCTGTCAACAAAAAAGTCTACGGCTAGGAAAGAACTCTCGGTCATAAGTATGATATATAGCTGAAAAGTGAAAATATTCTAGGTGTAAATATGAGTCACTGCTGGAAAATGTAAACTTATCGGGTATGATTTGCCATTCTGGAGGTGTTTTTATTCATATCGATGTTAGCTTAGATGCTGACGTTTAGTAATGGTTAATTCAGTTTTATCGTCTTTAACTTGTACCCGTTGTGGAGGTGTTTTTATTTTTCACATTGATTTCAGCTATTAATATCGGGTCTGTTAGAGCATTGCTTGGTTGAACCCACCAAGCGTTGGTATGTCAAGTTTGGTTGTCATATTTTAGTGAACCAAAATTCAATTAAGAGTCGCTTGATTATGTACTAGAGTCAACTTCGTATAGGTTAAACTAGAAAGTTATTAGGGTTATGAGACATACAAGTATTACTCAAAGACTTGAAGAATGTGAAGAAGTAAAGTGCTACATCGACGACATCATCCTTTCTCTTGAGGTTAATAATATTTGACTTGAAATTTCGTATTGGTGTGACCGATCACAAAAGAGTTGTATAATCGATCCTTGTAATTGGTATAACCGGTCCTAGTAATTGGTGTAACCGATCCTAGTAACTGCTGTGACCGGTCACAAGTAATACCGTGAGTATATAACCGGTCCTGGTACTTGATGTAACCGATCCTGGTAACTGATGTATCCGGTCCTAGTAACCATATGGAGGTAGAACCGATCCTTGTGTTTGGTAGAACCGTAAACCCATAATTAATGATTTGATAATTGATATTGATCAATCACATATAGTTTTTGGAAATCGGATGAACCAAATCTAAACTTGTTTGGAAGTGTGGCAGATCGGTTCCAAGATCGTAAATATGAAAGAGGATTTACAAAGATAAATATGTAAACATACTTTGAACACGTGCAGTAATTCTTACCTTCTATTGTTCAAAGACTTAATAACTAAAGGAGAATCCTGGACCGAACTAAATTGAGAATCTTTTAATTAAGGTTTTTAGTTTTATATGCTTTTAATTACTAGCGATTAAATGCGTATCTCTGGAAAATAAAAATAGGTAATGTGCACTTACTAATTGAAGATTTTCTAGTGAGATTTCGATAGATATTTGGACATAGCATTTCCAGGAATTATGAAAACCGATTTGGGAATTATTGCATATCTTGAGAATAATCTGTTTTGGAAATTCCTTGGTGTCCAAACTTCGTTGGTCTATAAATACCTAAGTTTGCATTTCGAGCAAACTAATCCTCAGAGCCAGCAAAACTACCTAGTTGTGTTGTTACTGATGGAGCCGTCTAATTTAGATTTAACTTGTACTGGAATCCAGATAGTCAGTGATGTATTTTCAAATGCTTGTATTGATAGTGGTAAAAAGATTCGTTTCAGACTTGTGAAGGAAATGGAATTTTAGATTTAATAAAATTATATATACAAAAATATTAACAAGATGAAGAGAGTTACTGGCACTCGGGATTCCACCAATTATCACATTCATGCAGTTCAATATTTAATTCCGGATAGTTAAAGCTCATAAAATAACAAACATCGACTCTAAATCTTTGCGAAGGTAGATTTTATAAAGAATTATATGTAAATCACAAGCATGACGCATCAAAAGTACCTAAGACTAAGCATGCGACATCAAACGAAATCACAAATAATCAAGAAAAATCATAAATCAATTATAATAGTGCAAATAGTCATAAAAAAATTAAATAGAATTACCAAATGGGTGAAAAACAGCTTCCTCCGTCGTCCTAGTGATGGGTTGTAACTCCGCATATTGAAAACACGCTCAAAATTCATTTTTATTGCTCAAAGGGTGTTTACAAGGATGAGAATGGAGATGAAATAATAAAACAGTGAATGTGCGACCCACAGAAAGCGTCCAAAATAAACGACACAGAAGAAGTGCTATTTTTACTGTACCTCAAAGACCCACACCTACGACCCACGCCTGTGAGTCTGTTTCACTGTTGATAAACGACTGTTCCTGCGAGTCTGTTCTTCGTGTTCTTGGTGATCTTCATCATCAGCAGCAGCAGAAACAGAGTTTCATCAACTCTTGATTTCTCGCTCCTGAGCTCTCCTATCGACCCCAAACTCTCGACACCCCTTCTACTCAACCCCAGCAACCTATTTATAGCCAACAGACCCATCGAATCTCGCTCATTCACTCCATATAATTCTCTTTAACTCGGCAGTAAAGAAAATATTTCTGGGAATATTTTCTTTCCTGTTTCATCTTCTCACGCGTTTTCTAGCCTCCAAATTACCATATTTAACTCCTTCACGCTCCAACAGGCTGTGAGGGTCTTCCATGCACGCACAAAACACGTTGAATCTTCTCCAAATCACGTGAAAACCGTGATATACATGAACTGCCCTGTTTTCAACCCGTGAATTGTTTAGATGATTTTAGCCAATTCTGGTCGAACCAAACGCCCACAGTGTGTTTAATAGGCCATATCACAACTATCTACCAAAAATCAGTCATTGAATCTCCCTAGAACACGTTCAACAATTCGATCAAAAATCTGCAGAAGTGTTCTCCATTTTCCGGCCAAAAACATTTTTTTGAATTTGCGAAGAAGGTCACCCCTTATCCAGTGGTCGCCCCCTTATCCGTTGCTGGATTCCGAATAACACATGTCCATTGGGGTGCCTTTAGTAATTTTTCTGGGGTGTTTCCAACACTTTTTCTGGGTTCCTCCGGTGCATTTCTGGGGTGTCTTTAGTACTCTATCCTAGGGTGTAAAACACCACTTTTCGACCCAATTTCGCCATAAGAGCTTATTTTTCCAAAAACATCTACAAAGATATAAACTAACACAATAAGTATTTAATCGAGTCTAACAATACAGAACATTGAGAACAAAATAGACACATAAATGCGTCTATCAAATACCCCCAAACTTATTATTTGCTAGTCCTCAAGCAAAATTTATTTTCGAAAAGTGACCGAGTTAATCTCGGGTGGGTTTATCAGAGGTGTACCCACAAAAAACCATTTACTCCAAAACCTAGCTATCTACGTAGAACCTTGGAAGGCACTAAAGAATCTCCTTGGTTGGCATAAAAACATTGACTATAGGAGGAAGTACCCTGATGCGAAATTCCAAAATTCATATATAAGTGACAGAGCTCTACTCAGATAGTTTCACTATGGACATCATAACCGGAGTCAAAACTAATCACATAGATAGATAATGAGATGGATATAGAAAAACATAGATGGTTTTGATGTTTACTAGGTGAACGGTGTTTCCCATATCTGTCTGAAGGCCACTACTAGGATGAACCTATCCTAATGGACTGAGATACCGGTCTGACTAATATCAACACAATGGCATATACAAGGGAACCAGTGATTGACTACATAGAACAATATTTTTTTTTGATTAACGGCATCAATAGATCTTTTTGGATCCAAGCGCATGCTTCTTGTCAGCAGATTACATGATAGTTCCCACGGGTCCTGCATTCCACGCTTGCTTAGACGACGGAGACAGGGAGAACACACACATATTGCTATCCAAGTGTTAATGTTTATTCCGATTGGTCTAATTGGTATGGTCTTTTTTTTTCTTTGTTGTTTTTCCACTAAAGAATCTCAATCACTCTATTCCACCCTAGCAGTGGTAACAACTTGAATCGTGGGCCCCACCTACTCTCTTAGAGAAACATAGTTTAAAAACAAAACAAAATAAGAATAGAAGTGAAAAGGACTCAACGAGATATGGTGAAACTATCATGTTATTACTAACACCTGAGCTCTGTGCTTTTATGAATAGACTCTTTCGATGTTTCCATCTAATCAGATTGGTTCCTCAACTCCTATAACCAAGATGTTCCCATCCACTTAGATTTGTTAGTGCCAACCTTAATAAGCATAAATTTCTAGGCTCTGGAGTTTATTTATTTATTCTGTAACTGAAAAGTTTCTCACATACCACCAAACTTAAATCTAACATTGTCCTCAATGTTCTAAAGATAAAATTAAAAGCATGAACAAGGAGAGAAATTGTTACTATTTGAAGCAAAAGAGTTAAGGAAAGATATTACCGTGTTGCATGAGATTGGGTTACCTCCCAAGAAGCGCTAAGTTTAAAGTCTTCAGCCAGACATCGGAAGGAATTGGTCATCTCATAGAATCAAAAAGTAACAGTCGAAATAATTGTGGGTCTTCAAAACCAAAAAGAGCTGACCAAAGGAAACTACACTAACCCAAGAAAGTGAACAAGGATAACATGCCCTTATCTAGTTTCCTGATTAAGATATTTATATCTAATTGTGGTTCAGGTTCTATGAAAGGGTCTAAATAAAATATTTTCATTGGTTGCGTTTCTTCATAGGTGGGATCCGAATCATTAGGTCCTAGAGTCTGGAAAAACTCAAATAAGAACTTAGAAGCACAAAACAATAACCTAAATAATTGAGGATCCTCTAAGTCAATCAGGTTTGACTTACATAACTGACCACAATGAGAGTAGTGGTCATTCTTAAAAAAATGTGTCGATTATATCAACCTAAAGTACTTAGGCTTTGCTTAGTCTCAGAACTTAATAAGTGACACAGTTGAAATTTATACGTTCCCACAATTGGAAGCAAACTATTTGCTGGTAAAACAAATTTAATATTGGTATTATTGCCTGGGCAAACCACATCAACCAGAGGATGGGTTTCTAATGACTGAACTTCTTCCTGGACATCATTAGGTTCGGGAAAACGAGTATGAGGTAATCTTGTAAAATGGTCGAGGCAGAGATATCAAGTCCAAAATGAGGGATCTTTGTAAGAGCTAAAGGTATGGCACAAGGAGAATGATAATCACCCCAAAACTTAGATTTTTGGGTATCTCTAGATAGACTAGCTACAATTTCCTTAATTTCTAGATCATTGGAATCCTGAAAATAGTCAATTGCTCCTTCGAGGTTATACTCAAGCGACGCATCCTTACTCATATTTAATAGCTCCATGAGTTCATTTTCTTCGTCTAAGACTATTGTTTCTAAGTCGCTAGACTCTAAAACAGCATTTTCGGAATAAACCCGTTCCTCTAAAGCATTATCGGCTTCGTAATCAAAAGGAAAAACTACATCGTCTAAAACGGTGGTATCCCTAATCAAATCCTCGTCCTTTTGAATAGGTGAATAATCATAAAAATTATTTGGATTTGAACTAGAATCATTGTAAAGCTCAATTGGATTAATAGATTCCTGATCACTATGCCTACACATTTCAGATTCTTCATTACTACTATCCTCATCATAATAGTACGAAGATGATTGAACCTTATCTAAATAAGTAGTGTCTTTTATTCTAACCTCATCCTCTAAATTAGGCAAACATTCACTATTGATATCAAGGGTAGAATTAGAAACACTATTTTGGAAATTTAGATCATTTCGAGCAGCATTAGCTAACTGTTCATTTTCTGCCTCTAGACGTGCC
>NC_039368.1:112350355-112364832 GCF_003573695.1 Papaver somniferum
TATCAACTACCCCCAAACTTATTATTTGCTAGTCCTCGAGCAAATTTATTCTAGAAAGGAAAATCATTTGAACCCCTAGGTGGCCCTAGTGGCGGAGTGTTGTCTCCGGAGGGTTTACCAGAGGTGTACCCTCAAAACCTTTACTCCATACCCTAGCTATCTACGCAAAACCTTGGAAAGCACTAAAGAACCTCCTTGGTTGGCATACAATTATTGACTCTAAGAGGAAGAACCCTAATGCGAAATTCCAATTGCTGTACACGAGTTTGCACTCAAGCATACTAAAATTCATATAAGTGATAGAGCTCTACTAAGATAGTTTCACGATGGACATCATACTCGGAGTCAAACTAATCACATGAAAACATTAAGAAGATGGAAAGAAAAATGTAGATGGTTGAAAAGCGAACGGTGTTTCCCATATCTGTCTGAAGGCCTCTGCCAAGGTGAACCTAACCTAAATGACTGAGATACCGGTCTGACTAATATTAACACACTGGCATATACAAGGGAACCAGTGGTCAATAACTTAAATCTAGATCAACAAACTGGCAAATACAAGGGAACCAGCAGTTGACTACACATAACCATTTCTTTTTCTTTTTTTTTAACTTAACGGCATGAATAGATCTTTTTGATCCAAGCGCATGCTTCTTGTCAGCAGATTACACGATAGTTCCCACGGGTCCTGCATTCCACTCTTGCTTAGGCGACGGAAACAGGGAGAACACACGCATATTGCTATCCAAGTGTTAATACTTATTCCGATTGGTCTAACTGGTCCAGTCTAATAATTTTTTTTTTTTTAAAGGTAACTCAGTCACTCTATTTCACCCTAGCAAAGGTAACAACTTGAATCGTGTGCCCCACCAAATCACTTGAAATAAAAGAAAACTAAAAATAGAAAGTGAAAAGGACTCGACGAGATATGGCGAAACTATCATGTTATTTCTAACACCTGAGCTCTGTGCTTTTATGAATAGACTCTATAGATGTTTCCATCTAGTCAGATTGGTTCCTCAGCTCCTAAAACAAAAATGTTTCCATCCACTTAGATTGGTTAGTGCTATCATTAATAGGCGTAAATTTCTAGGCTCTGGAGTTTATTTATTGCAACTTAAAACTAACAAAAAGTTTCTTCCCCACCCCCAAACTTAAATCTAACATTGTCCTCAATGTTTCTAAAAATAAAATTAAAAGCATGAACAAGGAGAAACTGTTACCACTTGAAGCAAAAAGAGTTAAGGAAGGATATTACCGTGTTGCATGAGAATATTGGGTTACCTCCCAACAAGTGCTAAGTTTAAAGTCTTCAGCCAGACATCGGAAGGATTAGTCAACTCGAACCATAAAATAACAGTCAAAATAACTGTGGGTCTTCAAAACTAAATAGAGCTATCACAAGTAAAAGGAATCTGCAACAAGCCAAGAAAATGAACATGTACTGCATACACTTATCTAGTTTCCTGATTAAGATACCTATGTCCCATTGTGGTTCAGATTCAGGTTCTATGAAAGGATCTTGATAGAAAATTTTCATTGGATGCACTTCCTCATAGATAAGATCCAACAGTTCAGGTTTAAAAGTATGGAAAAACTCAATTAAAAATAATAACAACCTGAATAAATGGGGATCCTTAAAGTCAATCAGATTTGACTTACACAGCTGACCACAAAAAGAGTGGTGGTCTTCCTTAAACAGATGTGTCGACCCTAATCTCCTAAAGTAATTAGGTTTAGTCTCAAAACTTAATAATTGACACATCTGAAATTTATATGTTCCCACAATTGGTAGAAAAGTTTTTGGTGGGAAAACAAAGTCGATCTTGGTATTATTGCCTTGGCTAACCTCATCAACCAGAGGATGTGTTTCTAACAACTGAGCTTCTTTCTGGACATCATTAGGTTCGGGAAAACGTGTACGAAGATAATCTTGTAAGATGGTTGAGGCACAAATGTCAAGTCCTACAGGAAGGTACTTTCTAAGAGTTAAAGCACACGGAGAATGATAATCACCCCCAAACTTAGAGTTTTCTGTGTTTCTAGAAAGACTAGTCACAACTTCCCTAATTTCTATGTCATCAGATTCCTGGAAATGGTCAATAGATTCTTCTAAGTTGGGTTGATCCTCACTCATTTCTACGAGTTTATCATCTTCTAAGACTAGTGTTTCTAAATCATTTGACTCGAAAACAGTACTCTCAAGATAAACTGGTTCCTCTAAACCATCATCGGTTTCGTAATCATCGTCTAAAACGAGGGTATTTCTAGTCAAATCCTCGTCCTTTTGAATAGGTAAATAATTATTAAAATTATTTGGATTTGAACTAGAAATATCGTTATAATCATCATCACCATCCTCCTCCTCATCATCATCACAATATAATTTTTGATATTCACGAATTCTCAAGCTTTGTTCCCAACTACATGGTCTATGTTTATAATATTTCTCATAGATCGTTAGAGGTGATTCCTCAATAAAAGTTGGAGTATCCATATATTGCTGCCCACGCATATATTCACCAAGAGTCATTTCCGAAGACGTCTCTTGATAACGAGAATTTCTAGACATATATTCTCGTAACGTCATCTCAGGTGGCGTCTCCTGAAAAGGATTCATCACCGAGGAAACACAAACTACAGAGGAATTCTACACAATCACAAACAAGGCTGACTCGACCAAATCAAACCTATAAATTCTAGCAAACAAAAAGCATGATGGCTCCACTTAGATTGTTTCTAGACCAGCTTCTATCTTTCGAAAGGGAATTCTTTGCAATTTGAGAAAACCCCTCTGGAATCAATCCGAGTAAAAGTAAGTTGAATAGAGGCGAGGGAAGCTTAGTAGAGCTTTGATACCCAAGGCCTCACCGCTATCACAAGGCGGCGCAGTCACGCATTCAACTCACAGAAACCATCATGAACTTTGGAGTGTGCTTAAAGAGCAACCAATATTTTTCGAACGAGTTTCCTATTAAGCTCGTTACCCTATCGGTCTCTTTCTATTCCAAATTTTAAGCTTAGGTTCGCGTTCGGTTTCGTTTTCCTAAGGCGGGCAAGAAGAGAACAGTGATGAAATCCGAACCCTTATCTTGTTTAGGCCAGGCCTTGCCCTTTACTGGGAAAATAATGACAGTCCGGTTCGTCCTCAAACAATTATCACCTTAAGGCAGACAGTAACCCGCTTGCAGGAGATTCACGGGTGTTTCGATTGGACTTACCTCCCGTACCAGACGGGCGATGAACCGTTTTCGTCGACTCGGGCCACGACTCCTATGACGTGTGCGAACCCGAGGGGCCGAGACGATATAGTAATTGTTGTCCTTCCCTGCAAACAGTTTGTATTTAATTTTATTTTTAATTTATAACCCTTCCGTAGGGTTTTAAAAATAATGTCCAATTGTTTAAAGTCCAAAGTCCAAAAAAAAAAAAAATTTACAGTTTTCCTCACACACTCTAAAAAAAATTAAAAATTAAAAATTAAATCCTAAAATTGTCCTTTTTTTTCTTCTCTTTTCGCTTTAAGCTTTTTCCTCTCCAAGTCCTTAGTTTTCACTTTGAACCTGCAAAATAAAGACAAAAAGGACGTAAAAAGGAACAAACAATTCTAAAAAAAATAATAAACCTAAAAAAAATATTTATACCTAAGCACAAATCCGCGTCGGCGGCGCCAAAAACTTGTTGTATTTTCAAATGTTGTTGTAGATAGTGGTAAAAACTAGGTTCTTTCGAACTTGTGAAGGTAACTTTTTTCTAGATTTAAATAAATAAAATTATATGCACAATATTAACAAAATATGGGAGAGAATTTTTACTGGGGATCAGGATTCCACCATTCACCAAAATTTATGTGATTCAATAACAATTCTTATCATGCAATTCTAGACAATATAACTCCAATCAAAGGAAATTGTGATTCTAATCATTGCCTAAATTAGATTTTGAAAACATCCATTGTTAATCGCGAGCATGAAGTATCAAAAGCAATTTACTAAGCATACTCCATCAAGAGAAAACACAATTGATTAATAAAAATCATTTACTCCATATTTATTCGGTGCAATTAATCATAAAAGAGTTGCATAAATTTAAATAAATTTTACCACATAACTTTTGGAAGAACGGCTTCCTCCGTCACCCCTGGGATTGGATTTAGCTACTCATGATAGAAAAACTCTCAAAATGATTCATTGATACTCAAAAGTTGTTTACAATCAAGAGAAAATGGAGAAAAAATGGTTTACAACACTGTTTGCAACGCATTAAAGCGTTACAAACAGCTGTTAGAACAGCGACAAAACGGAAGTGCCGTTTCCTGGTTGAATACGTCCCTCACTTGAGCGTCGCAGACGCTTGGGTACAACGTCTGCTTCTACGCTCTGTTCTTCGCGTTCTTCAGTTTACACCAGCAGAAAACTCTTCACTGCGTGTTCTTCTTTTTGATTTTTTCGACTCCTAAACTATCCCCCAGACTCTCCAACCCTTCCAAACTCTTTTGACTTGTATTTATAGTGTTTTAGGACCAAAATATCCGACCATTACTTGCGTATATTCTCCATTTAATCCGTCATTGCTCGCTTCCCTTAGTTAACGATAATTTCCAATTATAACTTTGTCACACGTAAACTTTGATCCTGCACGCTCTAGTAAGCCTTATACATGCCTCATAAGTCATCCAACTCCTCCAAAACACTTCCATGCACAACCAAAACACACACAACACCGTGTACAGGTCGTGTTCACTCGGTGTAGCTCTGTTTTGAGATCGAGAATCAAATCGATATTTCCAGCCAATTCCGATCAAATTAGACACCCAAACTATCTTCCTTAGGCTAAATCACATCTTTCTGCCAAAATTCAGCCATTGAATCGACCTACCACTACTTCATTTCTTCGATCGAAAATTCTCATGTGCTGTGAACATTTTTCCCGCCAAAAACGATATTCAAATGAAGAAGAGGGGTGTCCCCCTATCCTGTCTTGGTGTCCCCTTAGTAATTTGGGCTGAAATAGTAATTCTTGGGTTGAAATAGTAATTTTTCTGGTTTCCTCCGGGACGTTTCCGGTACATTTCTGGGGCGCCTCCAGGACATTTCTCCGGGGTGTAAATCATCACTTTTTGAGCAACTCTTTCCATACAAGGGTATTTTCTCCAAAAACACCTAAACAAACATAAAAACACCATAATGAGAACAAATGGGTACTAATAAAATACATAAAAGAGATCAAAATAGACACATAAATGCGTCTATCAGGAGTGAATGAGCGAGATTCGATGGGTCTGTTGGCTATAAATAGGTTGCTGGGGTTGAGTAGAAGGGGTGTCGAGAGTTTGGGGTCGATAGGAGAGTGATGAGTGCCAAATATTGTATATTTTTATCCCTTTTTGTTGGCATTTTAACTCATCTTTTATGCATTAATTCTACATTTTATCCCATATTCTGTATTTTCATTGTTTTCAAGAATAAATATTTTTATTAATTAATTTTGCATTTTTAGGTAATAAATAAAGTTCGGATGAGTCGCGGAGCGAAAAGAGCAGAAAAGTAGTGAAAAGCCGGGAGAAATTACGCAAGGAAGCCGCGAAGAATGGTGCGCACAACCTCATTTTCTACACACAAAAGCGCCTCCGTTCTCAGCCGTCAGATCAGTTCCCAAAAGCATCCGATGGTCGCTCCTTCATAGAGCATCAAAATCTGAAGTCTCTGCCAAGCACCACAGCGCTGAAATTCCAAGCCTTCAGATTAGATGGTAGTTGAATCCGACGGTCGCTCCCTTGCTGTTCATCGAAGTTTGATATCTCCGTCTAACACTACAACACCTAACTCCATCTGGCGTCGTTGATTTTGTTGTATTATATAATCCAGCGGTCGCTACAAGCTTCACTTCACATCACCGTCCGATCTACCTACCAGCTTCGCATCCAGTGACTCAGCATCGCAGAACATCAAACTCGATACGCCCGCCTAACACCCTAGCGACCGAGCACCTACACCTCAACCAAACGCACCCTTCCCTTCTCCATCGAACCATCTCCTCCATCACCCCCTCTGCAGAACCGCCATGCCCCGTACCACCACCATGCCCGTCTCCATCACCACCACCTCACCCCAAATCACTCCACTAATTTCTCCCCAACTCTATTCTACCTAAACCCATCACGTACCATCTCTTTAATCATCATTTACAACCTCAATTTCTCATCTCTCTGCCTGAAACCCTAGGTGAGAAATTGGTGATATAAATGATGATTAAAGCATCAATTGGAGCTCGAGAGGAACGAGAAGAAGCAGGAGAAGATTGGGTCGGCGAGATGGAGCGAGTATCTCATCAACAGTAGGTAAATCAATTTTTTCACCAAACCCTAGTTCTACTGACTTTGGGAAAAAATTGGGGAAAACCAAAATTATATGTATTGGGTATAAATGGGTGTTGGGTGAAGTGTGTAGAGGACACTATATACCTCTCTGGACTAGCCAGTAGAGAATTTGCTAAAATTTTATGAACTTCAAATTTCAGTGTTTTTCTCAGTTAACAGTTGCAAGTTGCTTATGTGTTGAATTATCTGATATATTGCTAGTTATGTATGAATTATCTATGTTAGTGTATGTATGTTGCCACTTCATGGTTAGCATGAGCTAATCAGCCTCAGGCCAAGGCTCAGTGAAGCCTTGTGCACTGTCAAGTGTGAATGAGCTAGGATAGTTACTTCCTGTTGCTATGCTTTGATTGTGCAAATGAGAGATGTCAATGTTCATAGAGCCTGTGATTGGCTGTACTGTCAAAAGACAGCCAATGCTAGGGGTAGACTTGTGAGCAAGTTGGTGTTCTTTCATTTCTAGTTGTATGCTTAGGAATGAACATAACCTAGACCATGTCACTTGATTAGGATACAAGGTGGATCATATGCCTTGGCTTACCCACCACTTCTCTTTCAGTCAATCTTAATTTCAGTCACTTTTATTTTCAAGTCCTGTGTGTTTGCATTTCAGCTATATTTTCTTGCTTTTTATTTTCCTGCATCTTGTAGTCACTGTGCACTGAAGTCAGTGCACAATCCTGCCTCTTGCCCTTGGCTGCCAAGCCTTGGTTGTTTGCTGCTTTTCTTAACTGCTTCTTTATTGCTTTACCCTGCATTTTTGGTTCTTTGCTTATCTTTCCCTGCTTTGGTTCTTAGCCTGCTTCTCTATTGCCTTACCTTGTGTTCTTATTTCTCTGCCTGAAACCTTGCCTGCCCTTAGCTTATTACACATCTTAGTTAGGAAAACTTCTCATATGCTCCTCTCCCTGTGGACAAACCCCTACTCACCCTTTTATTACAAATCTTGACCTTGTATACTTGCAAGTATATTGTGTGCATCTCAAAATCACAACAAGTCTTTGGCGCCGCTGCCGGGGAGCTGGCTGCCTTATCTGTGAAGTTTTCAAGGTCTGCTGTTGGTGTGCAAGTGTTGGTGACTCTGCTGTGAAGCTGCTGCAGCTGCTGCTGCTGCTGCTGGTGTAGAGCTGCTGCTGCCAAGTCTGCTGTTGCCAACTTTCTGCTGCTGCAGGTGCTGCCAACTTGCAACTGCTGCCAACTGCTGCTGCTGATCTGCTGGTGCTGTTGCTGCCAAGCTGTTGCACTTGCCAAGCTTGCTGCCAACTGCTGCCAGGCCTGCTGCCAACCTCTGCTGCTGGGCTTGTGCAACTTCTTCTGAACTGGGCTTGTGCAACAATCTCTGCGCTGGGCTTGTACCAACTGAGCTGGGCTCAGTAACCTCAACTTCTGCTGGGCTTGTGCAACTTCTTCTCTTGGGCTTGCAATTTCAGCTGGGCTCCGTTGCTGCTTCTGCTGGGCTCTGCTACACTTGCTGCTGCTGGGCTTGGACGTGAGCTGCTTAGGACGATCCTAAAGCCCAACTGGGCTGTGCAACTAAAAGGGGACCAAAAGCCTATTTTTGGGCTTCCCTCCAAAAAACAAGTAAGCCTAACCCATGAGTTAACCCACTTGGGCCTCATTTAAATTCAAATTTGGGCTTGTAATAATTTATTTAATTATTTATTTTGGGTTTGTAATAATTTTTTATTTTCTTTTTCTTTTTTTTTATTTTTCTTTTTGGGATTGTAATAATTTTTTATTTTCTTTTTTGTTTTTCTTTATTTTTCTTTTATTTTTCTTTTTTCTTTTATGGGCTTGTTTTAATTATTATTATTGTTTTTATTTTCTTTTATGAGTTGTGATAATTTATGCTAGGTTTAGTTCAAAAATTTTTTTCCAAAGCCCAAAATTTGTAAACCAAAAAAAACAAAATCCCTTCTTTAAACCAAAACCCATTCAAAAACCAAATCTTCATAACCCTTGGGTCAAATTGTTTCCGATTGCTCTGTCTGACCAACATGTTAGTTAAGGTACCTACTAGGACATGATTGTGACCTACAGAGACCAGACAAACAGACTTGTTAGAATTAACCCAGACGAACCTATCGAAATTCTAAGTTCTGAGGGAGACAGTCCAGATCAACCAGAAACAATGGGAGAACCACGTACCCTCAAGGATTATATGTACCCAACTAGAGCCAGTCAACCTTCTTGTATTGTGCTACCCGAGGCTAATGGCCATTATGAGCTGAAATCAAGCACAATACAGATGCTTCCTATTTTTAGAGGTGTTGAGAATGAAAACCCGTACCACCACGTGAGAGAATTCGAGGAAATTTGTGGAACTCTGCGTTTCACTCAAATGACCGACGAAACCCTGAAGTTAAGGCTTTTTCCTTTTTCCCTGAAAGATAAGGCAAAGTCCTGGCTCTATGCTTTACAGCCTCAATCCATCATGACATGGGATGACCTCACAAAGGAGTTTTTCAAAAAGTTTTTCCCGAACCACAAGACTGCGACAATTCGTCAAAGTCTGAATAGCTTTGTGCAATTAGAAGGTGAGACCTTAGCTAGATACCTGGAGAGATTCAATGAATTATTGCTCCAATGTCCCCATCATGGTTTTGAAAAATGGAGACTTGTGCAAATTTTGTATGAAGGTCTAGATGTGTCCACCCGAACAACGGTTGAGTCGATGTGTAATGGTCTATTCGTAGATAAAACTGCTGACGCGTCTTGGGACTTCTTGATTGAAGTAGCTGAAAAGACGCAACAGTGGGAATCCATCCGTGAAACCAGAAAGACTACATCCGAAGCAAAGGCTTTTAGGATTGAAGCGGATTTTGAGGGTAGAGCAAACATGGCATCAATAGTTAGGAGATTAGAAGAGTTAGAACTACATAAAAATTCAAAACCTTCCACCACTACTCTCCGAGAACATGTCGCTTCATCTGTTTGTGCTGCTTGTAATGACCCCAACCATCAATTCCAAAATTGTCCAGATTTGCTTGCAGTCCAGGAGTCTAGGCTTGAACAGGCACATGCCATGTTTCAAAAACCAGAGCATAACCCTTATTCACAGACCTACAATCCAGGATGGAGAAACCACCCTAACTTTTCATGGTCAAAAGGACCCACTCAAGGAGGACCATCTCAACCCAGTCAGAGCTATCAAAACAATCAGGGATATCAGAACAATCAAGGTTATCAACACCCGAGAAACCCTCAACAACAATCAAACTCTCAACAACAATCATATCCTCAACACAATACCGACAAGAGATTGTCCACCTTAGAGGAAATGTTCCAGAGTTTGATGCAAAGTCAGAAAAATCTAGATCAAAAGATGGATCAAATATGTGAGAGAGAAAAGGGTAAACTTCCGAGCCAACCCCAACAAAATCCAAAGAGGATATTCCAAACAGGCACAACATCCTGCACTGAAACCTCACCTGATCAAATCCATGCCATTACCACCCTCCGAAGTGGTAAAGTCATCGAGAACAACGTAGGCGAACCTAATGAGTCTGATACAAATTCCACGTTGTCTCCACAACCCCAGAAAACCAAAGAATCTGAGCAAGTTGGAAAATCTGACAATTCTACTGCTGTGAATGTCCCTTTGCCAACTCATTCTCCTGTTGCCCCATTTCCTCAAAGATTGATCTATCAACAGAAAAGTACCCATTACAATGAGATGTTAGATCTGTTCAAGAGAGTCAACATCAACATTCCTTTTCTTGAAGCAATCAAGCAAATCCCTGCTTATGCCAAATTCCTCAAAGACTTGTGTACTCAAAAGCGCAAGCTCAATGTGCAAAAACGTGCTTTCTTAGCTGAGCAGGTGAGTTCCATCATTCTGAACAAAACTCCACCCAAGTTTAGGGATCCAGGATGTCCAACAATTTCTTGCACTATAGGAGAACACACGGTCAATAAAGCATTATTAGACCTAGGTGCAAGTGTTAACCTACTGCCATATTCTGTTTATGAGCAGTTAGGTCTTGGGGAGTTGAAACCAACATCTATCACTCTACAACTGGCAGACCGATCTGTGAAGATTCCTCGTGGAGTGGTCGAAGATGTTTTGATCAAGGTTGACAAATTCTATTTTCCCGTAGACTTCATTGTCTTAGACACTCAACCTGTACAAAACCCAGACTGTCACATTCCTGTCATCTTAGGACGTCCTTTCTTGGCTACGTCCAACGCGATCATCAACTGTCGGAATGGAGTGTTAAAACTGTCTTTTGGTACCATGACGGTAGAATTGAATGTGTTCGATATTAGTCAACAACCTGTGAATCTTGATGATGATGATGTACATGAAGTTAATATGATTGAAGGATTAATGCAAGATTCGTTGACTAACATTCTATCCGTTGACCCCTTTCAAGCATGTATGGAGAACTTTAACCCTGATTTCTATGATGATGCATACTGTAGTGACGTCCTATCTCTGCTCGAATCTGTACCTCAAATGGACGTCACTGAAAGGAAATATGAAGTGGAACAACCCCTATTCTCTGATTCCAAGCTTATTCCATCCATTGTTGAGCCACCCAAGCTTGAATTGAAACCATTGCCTAGTACGTTGAAGTACGCATTCCTAGGTTCTTCTGATACTTTACCTGTCATTATTTCATCATGTTTAGACACGGAACAGGAAAGTAAGCTTTTAGAAGTACTTAAGGAACACAAAGAGGCCTTAGGATGGACCATCTCAGATCTCAAAGGAATTAGTCCCACCATTTGCATGCACCACATTAACCTTGAAGAGAATACCAAACCATCGAGGGAAATGCAAAGGAGACTTAATCCTAACATGAGAGATGTAGTCAAAGGAGAGATCCTGAAACTACTCGATGCGGGTATCATATACCCAATTCCCGATAGCAAATGGGTTAGTCCCATTCAAGTTGTGCCTAAGAAGTCAGGCATTACTGTTGTTCAGAACGACAAGAATGAATTAGTCCCTACCCGTACAACCACAGGATGGCGAGTATGCATCGACTACAGGAAGTTGAACACAGTAACAAGGAAGGATCACTTCCCGCTCCCTTTCATTGACCAAATGCTAGAACGTGTGTCTGGACACAGTCACTACTGTTTTCTAGATGGCTTTTCCGGTTATAACCAAATTCACATTGCTCCGGAAGATCAGGAAAAAACTACATTCACGTGTCCATTTGGGACGTTTGCTTATAGACGTATGCCCTTCGGGTTGTGTAATGCACCTGCTACTTTTCAGCGTTGCATGATGAGCATTTTTTCTGACATGATAGATAGTTTTATCGAGATCTTTATGGATGATTTCTCTGTTTTTGGTTCCTCGTTTGACGAATGTTTGAAGCATCTTGCCCTCGTGATATCCAGATGTAAAGAAAAGAACCTTGTTCTCAATTGGGAAAAATGCCATTTTATGGTGAATTCAGGAATAGTTCTAGGACACATCATCTCAGAGAAAGGAATTGAAGTGGATAAAGCTAAAGTTGACCTCATTCAACATCTACCACAACCTTGCTCTGTGAAGGAGATCAGATCATTTCTAGGTCATGCTGGTTTTTACCGGCGATTCATCAAAGATTTCAGCAAAATCTCCAGACCTCTGTGCAGTCTTCTCTGCAAAGATGTTGCCTTCAATTTCGATGCTGCTTGTGTGAAGGCATGGGAGGAATTAAAAACCCTTCTCACCACCGCTCCTATAGTCCGACCACCCGATTGGAAGCTTCCGTTCGAACTCATGTGTGATGCCTCTGATTATGCTGTTGGTGCTGTTTTAGGACAGCGAGTTGATAGACTACCATATGTGATATACTATGCTAGCAAAACCCTTAATGATGCCCAACTCAATTATTCAACTACCGAGAAGGAATTGCTTGCCGTCGGTTTCGCATTAGACAAGTTTAGATCTTATCTGATAGGGTCTAAGATCATCATATACACAGACCATGCGGCTTTGAAGTATCTTCTTTCCAAGAAGGATGCTAAAGCTCGCCTTATTCGATGGATACTCTTATTACAGGAATTCGATCTCGAAATCCGTGATAAGAAAGGATGTGAGAATGTGGTTGCTGATCATTTGTCTAGATTAACTTTAGAGTCTATTGATGAATCTGAGCTGATTAGAGAATCATTCCCAGATGAACAGCTGATGTCTATCTCAGACCTTCCTTGGTTTGCTGATATTGTTAACTACCTCGCTACAGGTAGGATGCCCTCACGTTGGTCAAGACAAGACCGCTCTAAATTCCTGGCTGAAGTCAAACATTTCCTTTGGGATGACCCATATTTGTTTAAGTACTGTCCAGACCAAATCATTAGGAGATGTGTCCCCAACACTGAACAGAAAGATGTGATATCTTTCTGTCATGACCAAGCATGTGGAGGCCATTTCAGTGCCAAGAAAACCGCTTCAAAGATCTTGCAGTGTGGATTCTATTGGCCATCATTGTTCAAGGATTGCCATGATTATTGTGTTGCCTGTGAACGCTGTCAAAAGCTAGGAAGCATTTCGAGGAGAAACATGATGCCATTGAACCCCATTTTGATTGTGGAGATTTTTGATGTTTGGGGGATAGACTTCATGGGTCCATTTCCCATGTCTGACAGCAAGCTGTACATCCTAGTCGCAGTTGATTATGTTTCTAAGTGGGTAGAAGCCATAGCAACCAGAAAAAATGACCACAAGGTGGTACTTTCATTTCTAAAAGAGAACATATTTGCACGTTTTGGTACCCCTAGAGCCATCATCAGTGACGGCGGTTCACATTTTCGTAACAAGTACTTTGAGTCTTTAGTACGCAAGTATGGCATAACTCACAAGGTTGCTACTCCGTACCACCCTCAGACTAGTGGACAAGTGGAAGTGTCTAATAGGGAAATTAAGCACATTCTGGAGAAGACGGTCAACCCGTCCAGGAAAGATTGGTCATTGAGATTGAATGATGCTTTATGGGCCTATAGAACAGCTTACAAGACACCAATTGGCACGTCCCCCTATCGTCTAGTGTATGGAAAGCCGTGCCATCTACCTGTGGAATTAGAACATCGTGCCTACTGGGCAATCAAAGAGCTGAACTTTTCTCTGGACGAAGCTGGAATTCAACGGAAACTTCAACTCAACGAACGGTGGAAAGAAAAATGTAGATGGTTGAAAAGCGAACGGTGTTTCCCATATCTGTCTGAAGGCCTCTGCCAAGGTGAACCTAACCTAAATGACTGAGATACCGGTCTGACTAATATTAACACACTGGCATATACAAGGGAACCAGTGGTCAATAACTTAAATCTAGATCAACAAACTGGCAAATACAAGGGAACCAGCAGTTGACTACACATAACCATTTCTTTTTCTTTTTTTTTAACTTAACGGCATGAATAGATCTTTTTGATCCAAGCGCATGCTTCTTGTCAGCAGATTACACGATAGTTCCCACGGGTCCTGCATTCCACTCTTGCTTAGGCGACGGAAACAGGGAGAACACACGCATATTGCTATCCAAGTGTTAATACTTATTCCGATTGGTCTAACCGGTCCAGTCTAATAATTTTTTTTTTTTTTAAAGGTAACTCAGTCACTCTATTTCACCCTAGCAAAGGTAACAACTTGAATCGTGTGCCCCACCAAATCACTTGAAATAAAAGAAAACTAAAAATAGAAAGTGAAAAGGACTCGACGAGATATGGCGAAACTATCATGTTATTTCTAACACCTGAGCTCTGTGCTTTTATGAATAGACTCTATAGATGTTTCCATCTAGTCAGATTGGTTCCTCAGCTCCTAAAACAAAAATGTTTCCATCCACTTAGATTGGTTAGTGCTATCATTAATAGGCGTAAATTTCTAGGCTCTGGAGTTTATTTATTGCAACTTAAAACTAACAAAAAGTTTCTTCCCCACCCCCAAACTTAAATCTAACATTGTCCTCAATGTTTCTAAAAATAAAATTAAAAGCATGAACAAGGAGAAACTGTTACCACTTGAAGCAAAAAGAGTTAAGGAAGGATATTACCGTGTTGCATGAGAATATTGGGTTACCTCCCAACAAGTGCTAAGTTTAAAGTCTTCAGCCAGACATCGGAAGGATTAGTCAACTCGAACCATAAAATAACAGTC
>NC_039368.1:112366470-112366917 GCF_003573695.1 Papaver somniferum
AAACCATCATGAACTTTGGAGTGTGCTTAAAGAGCAACCAATATTTTTCGAACGAGTTTCCTATTAAGCTCGTTACCCTATCGGTCTCTTTCTATTCCAAATTTTAAGCTTAGGTTCGCGTTCGGTTTCGTTTTCCTAAGGCGGGCAAGAAGAGAACAGTGATGAAATCCGAACCCTTATCTTGTTTAGGCCAGGCCTTGCCCTTTACTGGGAAAATAATGACAGTCCGGTTCGTCCTCAAACAATTATCACCTTAAGGCAGACAGTAACCCGCTTGCAGGAGATTCACGGGTGTTTCGATTGGACTTACCTCCCGTACCAGACGGGCGATGAACCGTTTTCGTCGACTCGGGCCACGACTCCTATGACGTGTGCGAACCCGAGGGGCCGAGACGATATAGTAATTGTTGTCCTTCCCTGCAAACAGTTTGTATTTAATTTTATTTT